>NC_080168.1:106748957-107025662 GCF_950295315.1 Erinaceus europaeus | reverse complement strand
GCTCCAAGTCTCTGATTGTCAGAGAAATGCAAATAAAGCCAACAATGAGATACCACTTCACTCCTGTGAGAATGTCATACATCAGAAAAGGTAACAGCAGCAAATGCTGGAGAGGGTGTGGGGTCAAAGGAATCCTCCTACACTGCTGGTGGGAATGTCAATTGGTCCCACCTCTGTGGAAAACAGTCTGGAGAACTCTCAGAAGGCTAGAAATGGACCTACCCTATGATCCTGCAATTCCTCTCCTGGGGATATATCCTAAGGAACCCAACACATCCACCCAAAAAGATCTGTGTACAACTATGTTTTTGGCAGCACAATTTGTATAGCCAAAAGCTGGAAGCAACCCAGGTGTCCAACAACAGATGAGTGGCTGAGCAAGTTGTAGTAAATATACACAATGGAATACTACTCAGCTGTAAAAAATGGTGACTTCACTGTTTTCAGCTGATCTTGGATGGACCTTGAAAAATTCATGTTGAGTGAAATAAGTCAGAAACAGAAGGATGAATAGGGGATGATCTCACTCTCAGGCTGACGTTGAAAAACAAGATCAGAAGATTTGAACTCAGGCACCCATGTGGGACTGCCAAGATCTGAGAGAAGCTCTCCCACTACTCTGGTGCCTTTTTCTCTCTCAGTCTTTCTGTAAAGTCCACATGGAACAGTGAAATAATGCATGTGTGAGGCTCCAGCCCTCCCCTCACCCCCCTTAAAAATAAGTGTAATAGTTTGTCTTTAAAAAATCAATGTTGTATAGATGAGTATACTTTTTTCTTTTTTTAAATTTTTTATATTTATTTGCTTATTTTACCTTTTGTTGCCCTTGTCATTTTATTGTTGTAGTTATTATTGTTGTTGTTACTGATGTCATCATTGTTGGAGAGAGAGAAATGGAGAGAGGAGGGGGAAGACAGAGAGGGGAAGAGAAAGATACACCTGCAGACCTGCTTCACCGCCTGTGAAGCAACTCCCTTGCAGGTGGGGAGCTGCGGGCTTGAACCGGGATCCTTATGCCGGTACTTGTGTTTTACGATACATTTTTTCTTTTAAAAATATTTATTTATTTATTCCCTTTTGTCGCCCTTGTTGTTTTGTTGTTGTAGTTATTGTTGATGTCATCATTGTTGGATAGGACAGAGAGAAAAGGAGAGAGGAGGGGAAGACAAAGAGGGGAAAGACACCTGCAGACCTGCTTCACTGCTCGTGAAGCAACTCCCCTGCAGGTGGGGAGCCGGGGGCTCGAACTGGGATCCTTACGCCGGTCCTTGCACTTTGTGCCACCTGCACTTAACCCGCTGCTCTACTGCCCGACTCCCGAATATACTTTCCTTAAAAAAAAGATTTTATTTATTTATTCATGAGAAAGATGGGAGGGAGAGAAAGAACCAGACATCACTCTGGTACATGTGCTGCCAGAGACTTTATTTAGGACCTCATGCTTGAGACTCATGCTTTATCCATTGCACTACCTCCCAGACCACTCAGTATACTTTTTTTTATTGCCAGCAAGAACTTCCAACTTCTATCTTTAAAACTTGGTTTGAAATAATTTACCAGAGCAGGAGACATTTTAGAAGGCCAAGGAGCCAGAACTGTGAGTCATGGAAAACTAAGAATGTAGAAAAAAACAAAACAAAACACTACTGTCTCTTTAACACTTCTGCCCAAGTTCACTCCCCCTTAAAGTAAAATCAGTTGCAACTATCCTTCTCCAAGTTTCTCAGGCCTGGAAATACTGAGTATTATCATCATTCATTCATCTCAAAAAGCCCCTCAGAAATCACACATACCTTAGATGCAGGGCTGAAGTATATAACTAGCAACTGTAATTGCAATGTGTACAAGAAGTCCTGAGGCCACTGAGATGGAAGAAATTAATTCTGCCTAGAGGGGGCGCAGGAAGGAGTGGACCCAGGAATGCAGAGACATCTGAGCCAGCCCTAACTGAGTAGGATTTGCCCCAGTGAAAACCTGGGGGTGTGGGACACTGGTGAAAGGGGAAGAGGAGGGAGGGAGGTGGGTAAATAGAGTAGCCTGCTAGGTAAAAATCTACTCATGCTGAGGAATGACAATTCTAGTTTCCAATTCCTTTACTCTTCTTTTTTTTTTTTCTAAATATTTATTTTATTTACTTATTCCCTTTTGTTGCCCTTGTTGTTTTATTGTTGTAGTTATTATTGTTGTTGTCGTTGTTGGATAGGACAGAGAGAAATGGAGAGAGGAGGGGAAGACAGAGAGGAGGAGAGAAAGATAGACACCTGCAGACCTGCTTCACCGCCCGTGAAGTGACTCCCCTGCAGGTGGGGAGCCGGGGTTCGAACCGGGATCCTCATGCCGGTCCTTGTGCTTTGCGCCACATGCGCTTAACCCGCTGCGCTACAGCCCGACTCCCTCCTTCACTCTTCTTCCACCCACTTTCTTCACATCTTTTCCCTTTTTCTTGGAAAATTGGTACTAAAGCTGTTGTTTTCCTTCGTGGAAGAGTCCAGTGTAGACAGTATATATATATATATATATATTATTGGGGAATTAAATGTTTTACATTCAACAGCAAGTACAATAGTTTGTACATGCATAACATTCCCCAGTTTCCCATATAACAATACAACCCCCACTAGGTCCTCTGAATCTTTCTTGGACCTGTATTCCCCCCACACACACACCCACCCCAGAGTCTTTTACTTTGGTGCGATACACCAATTCCATTTCAGGTTCTACTTGTGTTTTCGTTTCTGATCTTGTTTTTCAACTTTAGCCTGAGAGTGAGATCATCCCATATTCATCCTTCTGTTTCTGACTTATTTCACTCAACATGAATTTTTCAAGGTCCATCCAAGATCGGCTGAAAACAGTGAAGTCACCATTTTAAAAAATTTCTTTTATATTTTATTATTTTATTTTTATTTATTTATTTTATTTCTTTATTGGGGAATTAATGTTTTACATTCAACAGTAAATACAATAGTTTGTACATGCATAACATTCCCCAGTTTCCCATTTAACAATACAACCCCCACTATGTCATTTATTATCCTTCATGGACCTGTATTCTCCCCACCCACCCACCCCAGAGTCTTTTACTTTGGTGCAATATGCCAATTCCATTTCAGGTTCTACTTCTGTTTTCTTTTCTGATCTTGTTTTTCAACGTCAGCCTGAGAGTGAGATCATCCCCTATTCATCCTTCTGTTTCTGACTTATTTCACTCAACATGAATTTTTCAAGGTCCATCCAAGATCAGCTGAAAACAGTGAAGTCACCATTTTTTACAGCTGAGTAGTATTCCATTGTGTATATATACTACAACTTGCTCAGCCACTCATCTGTTGTTGGACACCTGGGTTGCTTCCAGCTTTTGGTTATTACAAATTGTGCTGCCAAAAACATAGTTGTACACAGATCTTTTTGGGTGGATGTGTTGGGTTCCTTAGGATATATCCCCAGGAGAGGAATTGCAGGATCATAGGGTAGGTCCATTTCTAGCCTTCTGAGAGTTCTCCAGACTGTTTTCCACAGAGGTTGGACCAATTGACATTCCCACCAGCAGTGTAGGAGGATTCCTTTGACCCCACACCCTCTCCAGCATTTGCTGCTGTTACCTTTTCTGATGTATGACATTCTCACAGGAGTGAAGTGGTATCTCATTGTTGGCTTTATTTGCATTTCTCTGACAATCAGAGACTTGGAGCATTTTTTCATGTGTTTCTCGGCCTTTTGGATCTCTTCTGTGGTGAATATTCTGTCCATGTTCTCCCCCCCCATTTTTGGATGGGGTTATTTGTTGTCTTGTTGTTGAGTCTGGCAAGCTCTTTATATATGTTGGTTATTAAACTCTTGTCTGATGTATGGCATGTAAAGATCTCCCATTCTGTGAGGGGTTTCTTGGTTTGGGTAGTGGTTTCTTTTGCTGTGAAGAAGCTTTTTAATTTGATGTAGTCCCATAGGTTTATGTTTTCCTTAGTCTTCTTTGTAATTGGATTCGTCTCACTGAAGATACCTTTAAAATGTATGCAGAAAAGAGTTCTGCCAATATTTTCCTCTAAGTATCTGATAGTTTCTGGTCTAACATCCAAGTCCTTGATACACTTGGAATTGACTTTTGTATTTGGTGAAATACAGTGGTTCAGTTTCATTCTTCTGCATGTTTCAACCCATTGTTTCCAACACCATTTGTTGAAGAGACTCTGCTTTCCCCATTTAATAGTCTGAGTCCTTTTGTCAAAGATTAGATGTCCATAGGTGTGGGGGGACAGTATATTCTTGATTAAGTGGGGTCTACTGCTCTGCTCTGTGCCACTGTGAACACGGAGGTTGAGTCTGAGGATTGGCCCCAGGGCACACTGCAGAGACTGGGATGTACGGAGGAAAAGAGAAGAGGCAGAAGGTTTTCTATTGTGTCATCTCCACTTCTGCCACCCCTCCACACACCTGTTTCATACTTACGTTTTTCTATAGCTTCTAAGTCTTTTTTTAATGTTTTTTATTTTTTTTATATTTATTTATTCCCTTTTGTTGCCCTTATTATTTTATTGTTGTAGTCACTGTTGGATAGGACAGAGAGAAATGGAGAGAGGAAGGGAAGACAGAGAGGGGGAGAGAAAGACACCTGCAGACCTGCTTCACTGCCTGTGAAGTAACTCCCCTGCAGGTGGGGAACCAGGGGCTCCAACCGGGATCCTTACATTGGTCCTTGTGCTTTATGCCACGTGCGCTTAATCCCCGGCGCTACTGCAGGACTCCCAGCTTCTCAGTCTCTTTGTCTCTGTCTCTCCCATTTGCTCATGGCTGGAAATTCCTTGTTCTAGACGGAACGGAGTAGGAGGGGACCTGGGGGTGGTGGGGGTGGGCGGAAAGCAAAGAACAGACATCTCAGCAACTCCGGTTGTGGGGGCGCTCTGGGCCACTGGCGGGGCTTAAGTCAATTCTCAAAATGTATACGTTTGAAAAAGCTACAGATCAAGACTCACAGGCAAGTCCTGAGTGAGACAGACACACAGATACAAAAGTATCGGAGAAGGAACACACACACACACACACACACACACACACACACACACACACACACACGCACACACACATTTTAGGGCACAGTGGCACAAGCTGGCAGCAGCGCCCAGCAGGGGCTTTTTCCAAGGGGCAGCCACCCATGCCCGCCTTCCTCCCTTAGGCACCGAGAAGTCTCCGTCTCCCGCGGGGGTTCGCTCCCCACCAGAACACTTCTGAGGAAGTGGGGAGCCCCGCCCGCGGAGGTTACTGGCTCCTTCTTTCTCTGGCCTGGTAGCCGCCCTAAAACGGGGGAGTAGAGCCCTAGAATCAGTTCCTCCCTCGCCCTCCGCACTGGGCCGGGTCCCAGGCGCGCAGCGCCCGCTCGGTGCCGCCCCCTAACTTCAAGCCTCACCTCGCCCCACTCCCCGCTCCCTGGGGGCCGCTCCCTCTGGCTCCGGGGGCTCAGCGCCGCCCCGAGGGCCCCGGGTGGGATGAAGGGGGCGCCTGGAGCAGAGGCTGCGTGGGCGGAGGATGTGCGTCACGGGGAGCGTGGGCCGGGAGAGGGAGGAGGCACGTGGAAACCCGGGGCCAGCGGCTGGCAGCCCAGGCCCCAAAATAACCAGAGGGGAGAGGGGGAGGGGACGCCCACACAGTGCTCAGGAGGTCGAGGAGGGCCCCCCAGGAGACCACGGGGACTCACCCTCCAGCTATTGGATCGCAGACTGGGAGAGGTGGTGGGGACCCATCGCCGCCCCCCGACCCCCACCCAACACAAAATTTATGGAGTTGAGTGGGAATGGGGGATCTAAACTACTACAGCCGCCCCCACCCCGAGTGATGTACCCCTTCTCTCGAGCCCACCCCGCCCAGGAGGAAAGATCCCATTACAGGCCGGGAAGCAGCGCCAGCCTCCACCCCCGCCGCCCCCGCCCAGCCGGCCGGGTGGCTCAGCAGCGCCAGGAGAGCCCGGCACGGAAGGGGTTTCGGACTGGGGGGGGGGAGAGATGCTGTCCTCGGGCGGGCCCGCTCGCTTCCCGCCGCCCGCCCCCGCCCGCCCCCATTTCCTCGCAGCTCCGAGCCACAGGGCCTTCAAAGTCCCTCCCCCCAAAACCGTGGGCGAGAGTGTAATGGGAACCAGATGGGGCGAGGAGAAAGCAGAGGGGGAGAGAGGGGGGGCGGCTGCAGAGTCTGGCTCGGCCCCTTGGAGGTGCCCCTCTCCAGCTCCTCCCGGGGAGCCCCCGGGGGGGGGGGCGCTCCCAGTCTCTGGTCCGCCTCCCACTAGATTCCCGTACAAGTCTCTCCCACCCCCGGGTAGAAGTTCCCTGAAGGTGGTCTCATCAGGCATATCCCACAAAATTCTCCAGAAGCAGAGTCTCACTTGTAGAAAACAGGGTGCCACGAACAGAGGAAGGCGGAGCACCCCACAACCCTGCCTGACCAACGTGCCCACGAATTCCAAAGCATCTATCAGCGTGTCTATTAAGGGGTGGCTGAACCAGCCCATGCGTGCTCCCCAAACTTCTGCATGGAGTCCAAGCAGGGATAGAGGGAGGAGGCCTGGTTTCCCAAAGAAGCCCCTCCAAAATGCTCTTGGGGGTCCCGGAAGGAGCAATGGGGTGGCTCGGGGATGTCTGCAGAGCCTCACGCTATCGGGGAGCCCAGTGCACGCGCGCCCCGCACCCCAGCTAACTTTCACCCCGCTCCCGTTCGCGGGGCGGCTACGCAGGGTCCCGGGCGGGCAGTGGGCTCCCGCGGAGTTGTTTGGGCGCGTGTGCTTGGCCATGCGCGCCTGTGTCTTTATGGATCTGTGCGTGGTTGTGAAACGCCACAGTGGTGGGGGGCGACGACTAGGGGACCGGAATGTCGCCGACTGGGCGCTCACGTGGGCACGTGGGCGAGGAGAGGGCCGGCTGTGCATCCGGCGTGGGCGGCCGAGAGCGACCTCGCCCCTCCCGCCGGGTCCCCAAGCCCGCCCCCTGCGGCTCGGCCTGGGTCACCTCGGTCTCGGGCTCCGAGGCGGTCGCGCCGAGCCAGTCCCCGACTCCGCTCGCCCTTCCTGGCCCCGCCCCTCGCGGCTCCCCGCCGCCCGCCCGCAGCCCGCCCCCCGCCCGCCCCCGGCTCCCGCCCCCGGCTCTGCCCACGCCCTCCCCCCGCCCGGCAGCCTGCGCAGCGCTGGGCCTCGCTCCCGTGCGTCCTGCGGGGGCGGAGGCGCGGAGAGGCGGCAGGCGCAGCCGGCGAGTGGGGGGCAGAGGCGCAGACAGGCGCCGAGCAAGGAGTCGCCGAAGGAGGGACGGAACCCCGACCGCGGCGGACACGGCCTCGCGCAGCGGGCGCCGAGCGCTGGGCACCGGTAGGGGCGGCCGCGGTGGTCCCGAGCTGTCCATGCACAGAGAGTCCGCCCCCGTCGCCGAGCAGCCGCCGGGCGGAGGAGACAGCGCCCGCCGGACCCCGCAGCCCAGACTCAAGTTAGTGGGGAGAGGGGCGCGGCGGGGATTCGGGATGGGTGGAGCTGGGCGAGGGGGAGCAGCGAGAGAGATCTGGAAGGTGAGGGTCGAGGAGAAGCCAACGGGGGTAGAGGGTAGAGACTGGTGGGAAAGGGGGTGCGCCTTGGAATTAGGGGAGCACTCAGGAATCTGATGAAGCTGGAGATGGAAGAATAGTATCTTAATTCTTCAGTCTCCGTTTACTCCGTGGGCACGACCTGGTATGTGAGCCCCTACAGGGAGTATGGGGGCCCCCCAGCGCCAGGGAAGCCCCGGAGCTCTAGCTGAACTACAGTGGGGTGAGGAGGGGAGAGTGGGCTCCGCCATCGCTGGCGCTGAGTCTGGGGCCCTCAGCCTAGGGCGAAGGGAGCATCAGTGGTACTGGGCGCTAGTAGGGTGTCCCTTAGGCTTCCTTTCTTGTCGGAGTGGGAGTGGGACGGTTCAGTGGCAGCCCCTCCCTCGGCAGGCCCTGAGCCGCTCCCCCACTCCACCTGAAGGTGTGGGTGGAAAATGAAGAGTAGGCGGGAGCCCCCGGGCGGTTGTCGCCCACAGACGCTACGACTGTGGGAGTGTGTGAGGGTGGAACAAGCCCCAGAGCAGAACAATTGAGGCAGCCCCCCCCACCTGCCGGCAGGTGGGAAAGGTGATTTGGGGGAGAGGGGTTATCTGAGGGACCTTGACATGTGGGGGGTGGGGAGGCTGCTAAGAAAGGGCAAGGTTACAGCGCTCTGCTTCATCTGTGGGAAAACTCGAGGGGGAGGCTGGGGGTCCACCCTGCTCACCCAGTGGGGAAGGGGCCACACCCCTCCCTTTGGGCGATGACGTGGGCGCTGGATGCCACCAGGGAGTGAAGCTCGCCAGTCCATTGTGGTAACATCTTATCCTCAATGCTCCCTCAAGTAAAGCAGTAGAGTGTTGGAGACTGAATGGGGGCTGGTGACCATCCCAGGGCTGTGCTGCCTGCCCCAACACTTGAGAGCTACAAGCCTCACTTCTACAGAGACTGGGGCTGTTTTCTAATAGTTGCTGGCCAGCCCTGGCTCACACTGGCATGACTTCTCTTAACCTGTGCTCAGGCTTGGGCACTGGGTATGGAGGGCATTCTGAATAAAGGAAGAGAAGTGGGCAGGAGAGAAGATAATTGTGAGTGTGGGTTGGTATCCAGCAGGGGCGTGGGGTTGCTCTAACCCTCCCCCCTTTTCGTGTCCCTCTTCTGCAGGCCAAGTGCCCGAACCATGGCACTGCCTCGGACACTGGGGGAGCTACAGCTGTACAGGGTCCTGCAGCGTGCCAACCTCCTCTCCTACTATGAGACCTTCATCCAGCAGGGAGGGGACGACGTGCAGCAGCTGTGTGAGGCAGGGGAGGAGGAGTTCCTAGAGATCATGGCCCTCGTGGGCATGGCCACCAAGCCTCTCCATGTCCGACGCTTGCAGAAGGCACTGAGAGAGTGGGCCACCAACCCAGGGCTCTTTAGCCAGCCAGTGCCTGCGGTGCCAGTCTCCAGTATCCCACTCTTCAAGATCTCTGAGACTGCGGGCACCCGCAAGGGGAGCATGAGCAATGGGCATGGCAGCCCTGGGGAAAAGGCAGGCAGTGCCCACAGTTTTAGCCCTAAGAGCCCCCTTGAACTTGGAGAAAAACTGTCACCACTGCCTGGGGGTCCTGGGGCAGGGGATCCTCGGATCTGGCCAGGCCGGAGTACTCCAGAATCTGACGTTGGGGCAGGCGGAGAAGAAGAGGCTGGCTCACCTCCCTTCTCCCCACCTGCAGGGGGGGGAGTCCCTGAGGGGGCTGGAGCTGGGGGACTGGCAACAGGTGGAACTGGGGGTAGCCCAGATCGACTGGAGCCAGAAATGGTCCGCATGGTGGTGGAGAGTGTGGAAAGGATCTTTCGGAGCTTCCCAAGGGGCGATGCTGGAGAGGTAACATCCCTGCTGAAGTTGAACAAGAAGCTGGCGCGGAGTGTGGGCCACATCTTTGAGATGGACGATAACGACAGCCAGAAGGAAGAGGAGATCCGCAAATACAGCATCATCTATGGGCGCTTTGATTCCAAGCGGCGGGAGGGCAAGCAGCTTAGCCTGCATGAGGTGAGGGGCCACCTACAGGCCTCTGAGGAGCCTCATGTCCCAAGTCTGTTTCATTGTCCCCTGGCAGGGACCCCATGTTCTCATCCCCACTTATTCCTAAATCCAGCTGCTACTGTGCTTCCATCCTCAATGGAGTTCAGCTATCCTAATCCATGCTATGTGGGGCTCCACAGGAATGGGGGAGGTCTCAGTCTCTGGCTTTCCTAGGAAGCCTGAGGGTGAAGGGCTGTGAGGGTTCTAGGCTTCTGATGTCCCTCTCTCCCCTACAGCTGACCATCAACGAGGCTGCGGCCCAGTTCTGCATGAGGGACAACACACTTTTACTGCGGAGGGTAGAGCTCTTCTCACTGTCTCGTCAGGTGGCTAGAGAGAGCACCTACTTGTCATCTTTGAAGGGCTCCAGGTAAGACACCCCAGATCCCAGGTTTTGAAGCCTGCCACAGACCTGGGTCCTGTCTTAGAGCCTGCCAGCCATGTGTGTTTGGGTATTCTTCCCAACCACCTGTGATTCCTGTCTCTGGTCAAGTCAACTTATCTGAACTTTGACCCGCTCTCCCCTCCCCACCCCATAAATAGTGCCTTTGTTGGCCAACTCTTGCTCATCCCGCCCACTTTCTTTCCAGTTGGAGGTCCATGCATACTCCAGGTTCACCACATATCCCAACCTCACCTTCATTGCTTTTGACCTTTTCAGGCTGCATCCTGAAGAACTGGCAGGTCCCCCACTGAAGAAACTGAAGCAGGAGGTAGGCTCCCTAGGGTGCATGTGGGAGGTTAGGGTGGCCTTCCCCAACCTCCTCCCTGGCCAGGCCTTCATTTAACTCCTTGGGTAACCCACAGGTTGGGGAGCAGAGTCACTCTGATGTCCAGCAGTCTGCCCCAGGCCCTGAGTCTTATGCAGTCCCTTACCGACCCAGCCTGGAAGAAGACAGTGCCAGCCTATCGGGGGAGAGTCTGGACGGACACTTGCAGGGTGAGTGTCTCCAAGCAGCCTCGCTGGCGTGGAGGCGGGAACAGGGTGGAGGGAGGCAGGTGACCACTGCCTGGAGCAGGGTTGGGAGGTCTGTCTGGATGGGGCAGAAGGGCCGGGGCCTCCGGGGTCTGGCTGTGGTTGAGGGTGGGGGTTCGATTGACTGTAGCCCCTTACCTGACCCATGCCCATGCCCACAGCTGTGGGGTCATGCCCAAGGCTGACGCCGCCCCCTGCTGACCTGCCTCTGGCATTGCCAGCCCATGGGCTGTGGAGCCGCCACATCCTGCAGCAGACACTGATGGATGAGGGGCTGCGGCTCGCCCGCCTCGTCTCCCATGACCGCGTGGGCCGCCTCAGCCCCTGTGTGCCTGCGAAGCCACCTCTCGCAGGTGAGGCAGCGGCAGAGCTGTCCCCAGCCACCCCTCCTGCCAGACACAGGCCCCACACCGCAACCCCAGCGTCCCAGAGGGAGGGTGCAGTTGCCAGAGAGAGCTGTAACCAACGGGACTGCCCCACCAGGATGGGGCAGCCTTCAGTGGACACCTGTGAAGGGGACAGCTAGCCGACAGAGTGGGCGCCTAAGGGGTTCAGAAGCTCCACATTAGAACTTACACTCAGTACTCCGAGGTGGAGGTGCCCACAGGGGGGACACTGTGTGTGTGTTGGGGGAGAGGGCAGGCCACTGTAGGGCCGGGCGGTGGCTGGGCTGAGTGATGCAGCAGACAAAGCCACCAACCCTGGCTTGGTATTTTTAAACTGCGTGGGTGGCAAGTGGGGGCGGGGACTGGGAGGGGGGTTCTCGGAGGAGGAGCTGGGAGGCTGGCTTCCTGTGTTCCCCCTGATTTGGCTTCTAAGAAACTTGGTTGGGGGGCAGGGCTGGAGGTGGGGGGAGGCAGTGCTGGGTGGGTGGGGTCTGGGAGAGGGACTGGGATGAGTGGAGGCGGCAGAGCCTGAGAAGGGGGGAGGGGGAGAGGTCAGAGCCAAGCCGCCCCCGCAGCTCCTGACAGAACCAGAAATTCCAGCAGAGCGGAGGCGGGAGAGACAGAGATACAAAACAGAGACAGATAGCTACACACTGTTAGAAAGGGGAGGGGGTGCGCACTCGGCTGGAAAACCCCCTCACACTACAGGAACAGTGGACAGGAGGCAGCAAATTCTGTGAATCCAGCCCGTTCCGCCGGCTTCTCCACCCCTGCCTGTTTCCAGTCCTCTCTCTCCAGCCTCCTTCCAAGGCAGACAGCCTCCTAACCTCCCCACTCTCCCCGCAGAATTCGAAGAAGGTCTGCTGGACCGGTGCCCAGCCCCAGGACCCCATCCGGCGCTGGTAGAAGGTCGCAGGAGCAGCGTGAAAGTGGAGGCTGAGGCCAGCCGGCAGTAAGGAGTGGGCTGGTGTTCTCAGACTCCCACCCCCACCCCCCACCCGCGGACCCAGGACCCAGAACTTTTGGCTCTCACAGACCCACATCTGGATCCCTGGCATCAACTCACAAATCTGGATCCTTCCGCTGCCCTTCTCCTGCTTCCCCACCTGCTCCATGGACTTAAAACTATGGAGCTTCAAGCAATAACAAGCAGGGCCTGGCGAGAGGACACAAGGATGGTGTGTGGTGCCCCCTCCCCCAGAGCAAGGGGACAAGGCCACTGTCCCCAGGGCATTTGGGGTTCTCCCCTCCTAACCAACACACTCCCATTCTCTAGTTTAAACCAGTGGATTAGTTTGAAGCAGTTGGACTCAGTCTGGACATGGGGAGAAGGGGGGCTTCTCTGGGAAAGTCCAGCAGCTAAATATGGGAACATTAGCCTCCAGAATTGGGGGTGGGGTGGGGCTGGGAACACTTGACCTCCTGCTCCTCTCCTCTGCACCCCATCTTTGTGCTTCTAGTTTGTTTCTTTAATTTAACACAGTGAGTGCTGCGGTTTGCCCACCCATTCCTATCTCCCCCCCCCCCAGCTCAGCAGCTCTTTTCCTCCTGCTCTTTCTGTGGGGAGTGGATGTGGGGTCCCTTTCACCGGCCCCCTTGGGAGGCCTGGGTTGGACTCTCTCCTGCAGCTGGGAGCTGGGCCGCAGCACCTATCTGAGCAGTTAGAGCATCTTTCTTTTCAGATTGTGTACAGTAGATTATTTATTTTGTTATTTTTGAATAAAATTTATTTTATGGCTTAGGACCTATGATCCTGCCCTCCAAGAGGGAGGAAGGGTGACATGGGATGGGGCAGCGGAGGTGAGTTGGGAACTAGAACAAAAACAGTGGGCAGGACCTCCTACTACCCTAAAGGAACCACACACCTGGGCTCCTCCAGACTCTCACCCTCCCTCTGGGTGGGATTGGTAGTTCAGAGCCACCAAAGCTATAGCCACATGCAGAGGTCACGGTCACATGAGTCCCTTTGAGCGCACAGCTGTACTGAATGCCAAGGTTAGTTAGTACCCATGCATCAGAGAGGCCAGCATATGTGCTGGGGTTCCACATAGTGCCTTACTATATGGTCATCACTGGTAAAACCAGACAGGTACGAGATAAGGGCGTATAGCTGACATAATGGCATCTGTGTACTAGTATATTTCAGGTACACACACTTCCACTCTGCTACCCACAAAGGAATTCAACCCTTATCCTTCCACACAGTCTCATACACAGAACCCAAACCCTCCTGACAGGGATCTGGAACTGTTTGGAACATGTTTTTAATCTGGACAAATCCCACAGCAAATGGATGTGGCATTCTTCCTGCCCCAAGGTCGGACCTGCTTCCCATTTCCTGCACCCCACAACCCAGCTCAAGGGGTTCCACTCCCAGTTGCTAGTGCAAATGTGCACATATGTCTACCTGTTTCTACAGGTGTCCCCTGGGCCTTGGATGGAAAGGAAGCCTGCCCTGCCCTGTGCTGTTGCCCAGCCTCTAGTCATTTAGTCCAGTCCTTCAGAAAGTGAGGGTGTGTGTGTGTATTTGCGTGTGCAGGCGCGTTAGGGTGTGTCTCAGGTGCAACTTGAATTTCCCTTCCCAGAGGAAGGAGGGAGAGCAAGAGTGTGGTGGGAGGGCAGGAGTGGATAAGCTCCACCCACTGTCTCCTGGCAGTCTTTCTCCTGACCAGGTGGGGCTAGGAGGACATCTCCCCATCTGCTGCTTGGCAGGAGTACAGGCAAATGTCCAGAACAGTCGTAGGGGCAGAAGAGCTGTTTGTCTGGATTCCCCATTCCAGCCACCATCACCAACTGGGGTTGGCCCTTAGGTCCAGGTGGGACATTGAGATCCCAGGCTGCCCATAGGGGGAGGGCTGCAGAAGAGGCTGGGCTCCTGAGGACCTACCCCCTGACTCCCCTTGCCCTTCCAGGAGAAGCTTGGTGAGGTCCTGTTCCGTGGGAGGGAGCAAGGGCGGGAACATGTCCTCTCCAGCCCTGCCAGGAGGAAGGGAAGATGACAGGATAGGCATGAATCTGCTCCTCTAGCTGCCACCCCCAGCCACCACCCCCGACCACACTCACCAGGTGCCCTGAGGAAACCCCCCCACTGGCTGACTCAGGCAGCTGTCTTCTGCCATGGTCACATCTGAGCAGAGCAGGGACTCAGAGCTGGATACAGCATGCTCCCGAGGCTGGCAAGGCATCAGGCCCCTGCCCGGGCTGGGGAAAGAAGAATCAGGCTGGAGTGGGGGGTCTGAAGCTAGAAATGAGTGGGAATTGTGGGATGGGGGGTATCACTCACTGGGGGTGAGGCTGTTCAAAGGGCAGGGTCATCTGGCTTATGTTGGGGGTCATCGACAGGTGAGGTCTAGAGGTAGAAAAGAAGGCACAATAAAAGAAAGGGAAGGGGCTGGGTGGTGGTGCACCTGGTTGAGCACACGTTACAGTGTGCAAGGACCCAGGTTCAAATCCCTGGTTCCCACCTGCAGGAGGAAAGCTTCACAAGTGATGAAGCAGAGCTGCAAGTGTCTCTCTTTCTCTGTCCTTCTCTATCACCCCTTCCCTCTGTTTTTGGCTGTCTCTATCCAGTAAAAAAATAAAGGTAATAAAAAAATTTAAAAATTTTTAAAAGGGAAGCCTGGGTGGATCCCAACTTGAGGCTCACTGATGATATAGCCTTGAGTGAGCCATCTCTTCCCTGAACTTAGTCTTCTCATCTGTCATGTGTGTATACTGGGTTCTAGGAAGCTGTGGGGGAAGAGGGGTGGACTGAATGAGCTAATTTTTGATGCTTTTTTGCACTCTGAACTTTTGGGGTTCCAGGTCTCCCAGTTCCCATTCACACCACAGCTCCTAGGAGGAAAGATGTTTATGCCCTGAAGAAGAGTTTAGAAGCACCTGAGTGTTACCTGAGGAACAAAAGTGTTCTGGTCACTTCAAGGCCAAAATGAATAAATTTTAAAAAACAGACCTTAAAGGGACATGTATATTTCAGGGATAGGACTGTAATGATACACAGCCCTTTCAGCCAGGCACTGTGATTCACTCCAGATACATTACTAACTCACTTAGCCTTCACCATAATTCTGTGAGGCAGGTGGTGTTACTGCTACACTGTTACCCCCTTCCCAGTTTGCAGATGAAGTAACCTGCCCAAGCCAGTCAGTGGCAAAGTCCCAGTTCAAGCCCATGGAGACCTTGATCTTAACCACTAGTGCCTCAAGGGAATTAGCAGAAGAAACAGAGTATTAGCTATAGACTGCCCTTTTTTTCCCAAAAGAGTCTCTCCTAACTGCCAGTTCCTTCCCCCCCCCCCAGCCCCACCCCCAAGCACATCCACTTACTCTGAGAAGGCTGACAACACACTGACTGGTTCCTCAGGGGGGAGGGCTGGATAAGAGGGGATGGAGTGAGAGTGTTGTGGGTATACCTGGGGCCTGGGGAGAGAAATCACATGCTGTGAGGCCAGTGCTTCTCCTGGGTACCCCCTGCCCCCCCCCAAAGAAGAATTAGGGAATTCCTTTCACAGAGAAGGCAGCTCCTGATATTTTAGTCATGTTCTCCCTGCTGCTTAGCCTGCCAGCCCATTCACACACAGACCACCCCCAGTCCTGCCAAGCCCCTACACCATGTCTGGGCAGATCGGCATATTTAAGGAGGGATCACGGGCCATTCCAAGCTCATAGGTGGACAGCATGGCAGCCATATGGGACTCTGGAGCAGGAAGTGGCTGGTCCCTGTAGGAGGGGAAAAGGTAATTGTGACTGACAAAGAGTGGGAGCTGCCGCCCCTACCACCTACCATGCCTGCAAACTCACCTTTCCACGGTCATCTTGATGGTCGCTGGGACGTAACCCCTGCCGTCCTTACCCATCTGTTCAGCTGTGTAGGGAGGAAAGGAGAGCCATGTGGTACTCCAGAGTGAGGGAGGGAACAGTGAAAAAGATGGGCGTGGCTGCTGTGCAGGTAGAAGGGGGTTACAGAAATGGTGAAAGAATTCAGGAATGATACACAGCATGCACAGAGCAGGATGGGGGAGGGGAGAGGACAGGGCGGAGGTAGGCCAAGGGGAGTCCCAATGCTGGTGCCAGCTCACGCTTGTAGTGGCTCCGGAAAGCTTCGTCCTTGGGTTTCTTGGGATAGAGGTTTTTTAGTTGAGCAAGGTCTCGGATTCGGTCCCCCAGTGAGCGAATGGATAGGTCTTTGGCTGAGAATGGCTGGATGTTCTCTATCTGTGGGGAGCCTGTGCAAGGAAGAAGAGACTGAGTCATCTGTCTAGATGTTCTGCCCTTCTCCAGCCTCCAGAGGACTCATTTTCAGTGTGCCACATAGTGTGGGGGTCCTGAAGGAGGGGGGAACCCCCTAGTCTCCATTCTCAGAGCTCACAGTGGGAAGGTACACAGCTAAACCACAGAAAGACAGAAGAAAGAATCTTCCTGCAGATCAGACTGACACCATGAACACTTCCTTCCCAGGAATAACCCCAGAGTGAGGGCACAGGCACAGAGACAGGATGACTAGGGTGACCTCACCATCCTGGCCCCTGATGACATGCGCAATGGTGATGCCACCGATCTCCGAGTCACTGAAGCGAAGGAGGAAGGTCCCGTCTGGCTCGTTGAGGAGGAGGTTAGTGACATACTGCTTGCTGATGAAACCAATGATCAGCCTGGCCAGAATGAAGAAGAGATGGGCTGGGGGCTCTGGAGGAGCTAGCAGAACTGCTACTTGGGCCATCTGGGCCAAGGACTCACCGATCGGACCAGTAGCTCCGGAGACAGCGTTTGGTGAGGTCCAGGACCCCATCGAACCACTGCCAGAAGGTGAAGCCACGACCAAGCAGGATCTCCTGTGGGACGAGGGGAGCAAGTGTGAGAAGGAAGGGCCAGAGCCAGTGCTGTGAATGCCTGCCTGTAGGACAGAGTCACAGAGCTGAGATCAGTCTGGAGCCAAGACCCTATTCATAGCACTGACCAACACTCAGAACATTGAGGTCTGACACCAAACCAGGCCCTTCCTTCCCATGTATGAATCTATATGCTTCTTACAAACCTGGGAGGTAGCGGCCTACAACTAATTCACCCTACATTTTGTTTTGCTGCCAGGGTTTTACCTAGGACTTCATGCTTATATGATTTCACTACTCCTGGCATCCTGGTGGGCTACCCACCCCCCATCTCTCAGATATTAGGTGAGAGACAAAAAGAGAGGGACAGAGAGAGGAGAGACACCACAGCAGGGTTCCATCATTCATGAAGCTGCCCCTTTGCACAGTGCTTTGGTCCTTGAGTAAGATGAAGTGTATGCTATACTTGGTGAACTAGCTCCCAGTCCCCTAACCACCTCTTTCTTAAAGCTGGAACCTTGGGGGGTTGGGTGGTAGCACAACAGGTTAAGCACATGTGGTGCGAAGCACAAGGACTGGAGTAAGGATCCTGGTTTGATTCCTCCAGCTCCCCAACTGCAGGGGGGTCGCTTCACAAATGGTGAAGCAGGTCTCTCCCCCTCTGTCTCCCATCGTCTCTCAATTTCTCTGTCCTATCCAACAACAAGATCAATGGCAATAGTAACAATAAGACAACAACAAGGGCAATAACAAGGGCAGAAAATGATAAAAAATGACCTCCAGGAGCAGTGGATTCATAGTGTAGGCACCAAGCCCCACCAATAACACCGGAGGCAAAAAATTTAAAAAAGCTGGAACCCTGGAATGGTCAGCTCATTTACCCAGGTCTGTAGCTGGTGAGAGGCAGAAGTGGAGGGAGGGGTTTATAATCACCACACTTCACCCTCCCTAATGATACTTGGGTGAAAGTGGGGTCCAGAGAGGGCAGCTTGAGAGTGTCCTCTCTCTGTACTAGCACATCCTCTACGGACGTGGACTTGCTTTTCTTCCTTTTTTTTTTTTCCCCCTGAGAGAATAGTGCATGGATGCATTTACTCATCCAGTCATCTGTCAAGACACTTTGTTCTCCTTTTCTTATGACAGACCCAGTCCTGACCACATTACTTAGGAGGCAGCAGCAAGATACAATAGCAAGAGGCTGGGGAGAAATCTCACCTAGTTGAGCACTGGACTTGCATGCCTGAGGTTTCTGATTTGTTTTTTTAATGCTGTGATTTATTTATTTTACCAGAGCAATGCTCAGCCCTGGCTTATGGTAATGCTGAAGATTAAACCCGGGACTTTTCATGCCACAAGCATAAAATTCTTTTTGTATAACCATTATGCTATCTCTCCAGCCCAAGATTCCCAGTTCAATCCTCAGTGCTGCATTCACCAGTGTATTCTGGTGTGCATCTCTCTCTCTTTCACACTCTCACTCTTTCTCCTCTTTGTCTCATATGAAACACTCTCATATGTTATTAGAGAGAGAGAAGCAACAATCAGAACCCTGAAGGTTCATTCCAGCCATGCCACACTCCTACTTTGAGGTCTTCACCAGTCTACATAACCCTTGGAGCATCAGGCTCCTGGTATGTAAAGTGGGGATAAGAACACCAGCTTGCAAGGATGCTGAGAGGGTGAAGTGAGATGACACACAGGCAGGGCTAAGCCCAGTGCCTAGTTACCCTCACGACATACATCCCTGCAAGGTTTCATCCCAATTTTTGCAGTAGGAACTATTTTCCCCATGGGTCAAAGTCATTTTGAATTTCAGCTGTTTACACACAATAAGTCATGGAAGTCATTGGTTCAGCAAGAGGACAAAGGGTTCCCGGACCAAGCCCTAAGGGCTGCCAGAGAACACATCCTTTAGGCTAACCCCAGAGCTGAGGTGTCTCTTTGCCTTAGCAGAGAGGCTACTACAGAGACTTGACCCTAGCCATGATGGCAGCCATGACAGGATACTGGGCAGAAGTTGGAGAGGTCTTGAGTAGCTTAGGACTGAAGAGTGTGTGTGTGTGTCTGTGTGTGTGTCTGTGTGTGTCTGTGTGTCTGGGGGGGGGGTAAAAGGGTTGGGAATGACCTTGTTGAACTGTGACCAGGACACAGAACGGTGCTGGAAGGCCTCCATGCTGAGGCTGTTATCACTGAAGATCTTCTGAGCCAGGAAGAGGAAGTGCTCAGGGAGCAGCCCCTGGTTGGTCCCCACCTCGGCCATGAACTTGAGGTTCAGAGTTTCACACATCTTCTCCCAGGGCACTCGCTCAGCCACCACAAAGGGCACACGGTCCTGAGGTGAAGGGAGAAGGGAAGCACCTGAACTGTCAGCCCTGCCTCAGGTGGGTCTCATCTTTCCTGTCTCCCCCAGGCTGCCTCTCCCCTGCCCTGTCCCTCTGAGTTCACTCTCAAACTGGTACTTTTCAACAGTAGTTTTAGCTGCAACAACACAGCTTAGTGGGTAAAGCTCAGGGCTAAGCCTGAGGACCAATGTTTAATCCCTGGTGTTCCATATACCAGAATTCTGGCCTACAAACCCTTGTGATAGCTCACCCAGTACAACGAGGCCCCAGGTTGGAGCATCAGCACTACATGGGTGCATCCCAGCATCAGGGAATCTCCAGGGATGATGGAGTGGTGCTGTGATGTTTCTTCCCCTCTTCTCTCATCCTCATATACATATATGTATACATATATGTATGTAAATGTGTGTGTATATATACTTGAAAGGAAAATAAAGGAAAAGATGTAGACATGGGGGGGGAGTCAGGCTATAGCACAGCTGGTTAAGTGCACGTGGCACAAAGTGCAAGGACCAGCTTAATGATCCCGGTTCGAGCCCCCCTGCTCCCCACCTGCAGGGGAGTCACTTCACCAGCAGTGAAGCAGGTCTGCAGGTGTCTTTCTCCTCCCTTCTCTTCCCCTCCTCTCTCCATTTCTCTCTATCCTATCCAACAACAACAACATCAGTAACAACAATAACTACAACAATAAAAAATAAGGACAACAAAAGGGAATAAATATTTTTTTAAAAGTGTGCTCTACCACATGAGTTGTCTTCTGGTCCCAAAGTAAATCATTAAAAACAACATGAGGTGGCAAGATAAACCACAGGGTAGGGCAACTGCCTTGCCATGCTATCAGCCCCAGTTTGAGTCCTGACATCACATGGGAGTGTCACAGCATCTCTGGTGCTCTGGTGTTTCTCCCTCTGTCTGTCTCCTGGTTTGAATGAAAAAGCAGCCTGACAATAGTGAAACTGTGCATATGTGAGGCCCCAGATTGTCAAACAAATACAGCATGAAGCATGATAGTTGTTTAGACAGCAGGTCTACGAGAAGGTTCTAATTTAGGTCCCTTCCACTTGAACATGCCTGTCACCCCACCAGCCTGCACCTGTCCCTGTCCCTCTGACTCCTTCCAGATCCTTCCTCACCATTTCAGAGAAGGCATTGTCCCACAGGATGGTAGCTTTGGCATTGTTGTCTTGGTTGCCATGGACGATGACCACCAGGGGCAGAGACAGGGCCTGGAGGTGGGATGTAGAGAGAAGGCTTTGCTGATGGGGCTAAAGGCTTTCCTCAGGGGCTGATTCCAAGGGTGAAGGGAAGTGACTGGACACACACAAAGGAGTTCAAGCCTCTTGGTGTGCTGTGAAACACATTCTGGAACATAGTTATGGTCTCACTGTGAAGAACTGGTTATGTATCTGCACTAAGGAGCTGGATCTCCAGCTGCCCATGGCCCCCTCCAACACTCAGCAGTTGGGTGACCTGGGCACTTACTCCATCTCCTGTCGCCACGTCCTTATCTGCAAAGAGAGGCTAGTCATGATAGTGGCCTTGTCATGATAGTGTGAAAACTACATGACTAATCTTCAAGAAATATGGAAAAAATGAAAATAAGAAGAATGCAATGATAAAAGGATGGTTCAGGTCTGTCAGGCTTGTAACATGCTTTAGGCCAGTAACCATGGACTGAACTCAATTCTTTTCATTGACTGTGACTTCTCCAAAATTAATATTTTAATGCTGAGGTGCTCTGATTCTCTCATTAATAAGTTAATGAATTAATTTTTTTTTAGGCTAGAGCACTGCTCATCTGTGACTTATAGTGATGCTGGGGATTGAACCTGGGACCTCAGAGCCTTGGCATGAAAGCTTTTAGCATAACCACTATGCTGTTTCCCGACCCACAAATCTTCAAATAAATAATAAGAGCCAAGGGGTGGCATACCTGCTTGGGTACATACATTGAGAGTGCACTTAACAATGTGCAAGGACCCAAGTTCAAAGCCCCTGGTCCCCACCTGCAAGGGGAAGCTTTGTAAGTAGTGAAGCAGGGCTGTAGGTCTCTCTCTCTCTCTCTTTCTCTCTCACCATCTCCTTCTCTTTCAATTTCTGTCTCCATCCAAAATAAATACAATAAATAAATAATAAAGAAGAAGAAATGTAGGGTTGGACTTATAAAGCACGAGGCCCCAGGTTCAGTCCCAGCACCACCATAAACCAGAGCTGAGCAGTGCTCTGGGGAAAAAAGAAAAAGAGGGTGGAGGATAGATAGCATAATGGATATGTAAACAGACTCTTGTGCCTGAGACTCCAAAGTCCCAGGTTCAATCCCCTGTGCCACCATAAGCCAGAGCTGAGCAGTGCTCTGGTAAAAGAAAGAAAAAGAAATTCAAGTGACGTGGATGTGCGAGACTTAGCCAGTGCACAAAGCGTGTAGGAAGTGCTACAGTTCCCACATTGCTGTCCCTGGCCCCAACCCAGGCATTTGGGATGGGGTGGGGTAGGGGGAAAGCTCCAGGTTGCGCTGTGTGGCCTGGAGGGGACTGGATGGGAAGGCCCAGGGCCCTGGTTCACCTGTAGTTGGATGGGGAGCTTGCTGGGCCCCAGTGTGAAACTGGTGGAGAAGAGCACAGCACACTTCTCCTCGGTGACAGACTCAGTGCCCTTTCTCTCACAACGCTTGATTTTCTTCAGGAGCTGCAAGGGGAGGGAGAAGAAGAACAGAATTAGGCCTGAGACCACCCCCCAACACACACACACACACACACACACACACACACACACACACACACACACACACTCCTCCAAGGACCCTAAAGTCCTCACCAAGTTCTTGAAGAGGGCAGAGCAGCAGTTCCCGGGGATACTATTCTCCAGTGGCACTGTGTGGTTGATGATTTCTCCAGTGCTTTCTCTGCCAGGAAGGGAGAAAAACATGTTCTGCTCTCCACTTAGGTTCCCATTTGACCCCATCAGGGTACCACAACCCCATTCCAGCCCCATGGGTCCCTCCTTTTCCTCCCTGCCTTGACTATTCCATATGCCCACTGTCCTCATCCAGCACCAGCTTACGTTCCAGCCCCCGGTCCCTGGGGCATGCTGAGCTCCCTCGCCTGCTTCTCGGTCACCATGTCCGCCCTGACCAGAGGAGGCTTGGTTGCAGACCCCAGGAACCTAAGACCCAGCAGGAACCGGACCCCAGCCTGAAACTTGGTCTGAGTCTTCAGAACCTGAGGGGGCTGCTTCTCCACCAGGAAAGAGCTAGGAGTGAGGACACAAGAGGAGTTAGAAATTGGGGCCATCTCCACACTCAATGCTCTTCCTTCCTGAGGATGTACTGTGGACAGACTGGGGACCATGGCACATACCTGGTGACCAGGGCTCGAAGGACTTCATCCAGCCGCTTAATCAATGAGGCCCGGGTCTTGGGCTCAAGCTCCCCACCAGCAGCCCCCACTTCCTGCTGCAACTGGGAATAAATGTCCACCAGGCTCTCACACCTGGGGCCAGGACACAGGTCAGGGGGCACAGGGTTCAGGCTGCCCACTCCAGTCCATACCCCTTGCCTCTAAGTCCAGGAAGGAAGCAGGAAAGTGTGTGTAGAGAGGTGATGTGAGTGGTGGGAATGACTGGGCTACCGGGGTCCCAGGGCCTGCCTTGGCTCTGAGTGGGAGGTTCTCAGTGCTTAGAGCACCTCTGGAAATCCAGCACCTCTTCCCCAGACCTATTCTACCCAGGCCAGTATCAGCATAAATGGTGCTTTTGCACAAATTGGAAGGTGTCTGAGCCAAACAGGAAAAAAAAAAAAAAAAAAAGGGAGGGGGATAGCAAGAAAGACACCACAATGTTTATTTGAAAAGACTCTCATGCCTAAAGTTCCAAGGTGGCTCTGAAGTCCCAGATTCAATCCCCAGCACCATCAGAAACCAGAATTGAGCAGTGCTCTGATAAATAAATAAATAAATAACAACAATAAAGGAGGAGGCAGTAATACACCCAATAGAGTGTGCATAGTACCATAATGTTAACATGTGCAAGGACCTGGGATCAAACACCTAATCCCCAATGCTTCTAACAAACACCTAATCTAAAGCTTCTCAAGCATTGGAACAGTGCTGCAGGTCTCTCTCTCTCGCCCCATTATTATTTCTATCTATAAAAAAAAGAAGAAATTTTTAAAAAAGAAAAGAAAAATATGGCCTTCAGGAGGCATGGAGTCAATGTTTGGACCCCTACCACCAGTGACCCTGATAGAAAAATAAACAAACAAACAAATAAATCAAGAGATAGCTCACCCAGTAGAGGGCACACTTTACCATGTGTAAAGATCTGAATTCAAGTTCCTGATCCCAGAATAGAGTACCACACACAGGAGAAGCCCCATTAACAGACATGCAGTTCTATGGAATCAGTCTCTCTCCTTCCCCCTCACTCCTCTCTCCCTCCCCTTCCGTTTCTATCAGAAATCAAAAAGGGAAGAAAACATCTGTAAGGGAGTGATAGAATCACACATGCTCAAGATCTTGGTGGGCAAAATAGGGATGGTGGTGAAGGTTCAAGCCCCCCAGTCTCCATCTGCAAGGGGAAAGTTCACAAATGGTGAAGCAAGTCTGCAGGTGTCTCTCAGTCTCTCTCTCTATATATATCCCCTGTTCTCTCAGTTTCTGGCTGTTTCTATCAAATAAATAAAGATAAGAAACAAAAAGAAAGAAAGAAGGAAAGAAAGAAAAGAAAAGCAGGAGCTATTGCATCTGAGGAAATAGCTCAACTGTGTTTGCAAGTCTGAGGTTCCCATTTCTATCCCTGACACCACAGATGCCAGAGTGGTACTCTGTCTTCTCTCTGTTTCATGGGAATTCTCTCTCTTGCATATGTACTAAATAAAATAAATCTTAAAAGAAATTTTAAGAAAGCATGAATTGAATGCACTCCCACTCAAGCTAGGCCCAACCTGAGCAGCAGTGTACATGGCTCTGTGGGTGCGGGCCACACTGAGGTCTGGCCCAGCTCCCTCTCACATGCGTGGGCCTCTAGTAGGGACAGCAGGTGCCCACTCCTGCTCTCCGTCAGCCATGCTCCAACCTCTCCTGTAGCGGTGCCAGGCTCTCCTCAAAGGGCGCGCCGTTCCCTGCCAGCTGCTGTTGCCGTTTCCAAATCTGGATCCTTTTCAGCACCAGCACCTGGGCAGCCTCCAGCTCCCCCACGTTCTCCTGCAGCAGTGTGGCCAGGTCCTGTAGGGAGGGGTGATGGTGGTGCTGAGCAGGCAGAAGGGTCCTTCTCTCTCCAGCATCCCTGTCCCCATGGGGGCTATTCTCTAGCCCCCCTCTCCCACACACAGATAAGAGATCCCTCATAGCTGGTCGCTACAGCCCAACCTCCACCTTTCAGCCCATTACTCACCTTACTTGGCCCAGTCCCATTGGCAGAAGTTTCTATCAAGCTGTGCAGGGACACTGAGGGTTGAAGCAGAAACGGGTGTAGTGATATTTGAGGCCCAGTTATGGCTGAGACCCAGGAGGAAGTTGCTCCCATATACTACCCCCCAAACCCCCTTTAGGTTCTTGGCCCAGGCTCCCACCTTGGCCAGCCTCAGCCTGCTGCTGCAGGGCTTCTCGGAGAAGGCGGGTTTCCCCCACGTGGTGCTTCAGTCTCTGCAGGATTGTGCTAAACTTGAGCTCTTCCTGCTTCCAGTGAAAGGGCATTGGCAGGTGACGGAACTGCACAAGAGGGACAGATGCCAAGAGGTGAAGCACTCTCCCATCCCTCTACACTTGGCTTCCACTCCCTAACAACGTACCTGCCCTCACACTCTGCAGAGTATGATTTACTTATTAACGAAGTAAATAAATAAGATTTACTATTCATTAATGAGAGAGAGAGAGAGAGAAGGAAAACCAGAGCATCACTTTGGCACATGCAATGCCAGGGATCAAACTCTATACCTCATGCTTATAAGTCCAACATTCTAGCCACTGTACCACCTCCTGGGTAGCCAGATCTTCTTTTTTGTTTGTGATTTGCTTTGTTTTGCTTGGTTGTTTTCCAGACCAATGCTTAGCTCTGGCATATGATGATGTGGGGGTATTGAACCTAGAACCTTGGAGCCTCAGACATTAGAGTATATTTGCATAACCATTATGCTATCTCCTTCATCTCTAGATCACTTCTTTTTTTTTTTTTTAATTTTTATTTATTGATTGATGAGAAAGATAGGAGGAGAGAGAGAAAGAGCCAGACATCACTCTGGTACATGTGCTGCCGGGGATTGAACTAGGACCTCATGCTTGAGAGTCCAGAGCTTTGTCCACTGTGCCACCTCCTGGATCACTCTAGATCACTTTTTAAAAAAGATTTTATTTATTTATTAATGAGAAACATAAGAGGATAAAGAGCCAGACATCTGGTACATGTGCTGCCGGGGACTGAAATCAGGACCTCATGCTTGAGAGTCCGATGCTTTATCCACTGTGCCGCCTCCCGGACCACTCTAGATCACTTTTTATTTCTGGCTTCCTTCTTTCTCCTTTCTGACCTTTTCCCCTGATCTTTTGGAATTTCATGGGCATAAGGCATCTCTCCTGGCAGAATCTGCTTTTTTTTTGCCACCAGGGCTATTAGTGTGGCTTGGTGCCAGCATTACAAATCCACTGCTCCTGGTAGCCATTTTTTTCCTTTCTATTCTGTTTGATAGAACAGAGATAAATTGAGAGAGGAAGGGGAGATAGGGAGAGAGTAAGATAGACACCTTCAGACCTGCTTCACCACTTGTGAAGTATCCTTCCTGTAAGCTACGATTAGGGACTCAAACCTGGGTACTTGGTAATGTGTGTACTCAACTGGGTGAACCACTGCCCACCCCCAGAATCTGTTCTTTACCCCCTATTTATCCTCCCTAGGTCTCACTACCCTCAGTCCTTTATTTAAAGCTTCTAAGGCTTGACTTGGGGTTCACTGTCAAGGGACCTCTTTGGGTCACTCTAGACCCAGAACCCAGAGCCTTTCCTAAAATTCAAATTCTTTCCCATTTCTCATGACTCAGGCTAAAGTCCTAGGGAGCTGAAGTGGGGTGGGAAGTGAGGTGTTATGGATACCTGTTCCATAATAGCTTTTTTCTCTCCTTGAAGTATTTGTCTGAAAGTAGCTACCAGCTTCAGGGGGTCCCGCTGATATATGCTCTATGGAAAAGAAAGGTGTTGGAGAGTGTTAGCTTGGCTCTTGTCCACATCATTCTCCCATTCACTCTCCCCATTCATTCACATATACACTGAAAGACAGTCCAACTGTAGACTCCAGAAGTTTTCATGCATTTGAATGTTCTTAAAATCTAATTTGCATGCTAGCAAATAGCTGCCCACAGGAATGCCAACTTCTTCCAGTGTCCGACCAATTTTCTGTCGGTATCCCATGCTTTCCAGAGCTCCAGTGCCCTGCTCAGACCTTCCTGGCTTCCTGTCCCCTTACCTCCAGAGTGCTGATGTGCTGCAGGAGCGTGCTCCCCTCGCCCTGCTCTCCAGTGGAGGTCTGCAGGCGCTGCACGGTGGCAGACAGCAATGCACTGGCCATGTTGTGGCAGAAAGTGTCGGAGCCAACCAGGAACTCCCTGCAGGTAGACAGTGCCAAGCAGCTCCAGGTCAGGGCTTCAGCCTCTTCCACCCAACAGCTCAGCAGCTCCTTTCTCCCTCCTAGTCTCTTCAGCCATCTGCAGCTCTCACCCACACCTCCTTGTCCCCCAAGACCAGCTGCTTCAGGAAGTGCCCATGCCCGCCCCCCACCTCCAGCTGTAGTCTCCTTCCTCTTTGGCTCAGCCTCTCAAGGAGACAGGAATTCCGAGTATCAACACACACAGTCCACTTGATGTGACAGAAACTTCCCAGTAAAGCTAGGTGAACCCCATGAAAGAACAGGTCCAAGTCCCGAAGTGGAGAGGAGAACACTAAAAGAGGAGAGGTGGGTGAGGGAGACCTGGGGACCAGCCTGGGCCAGCCAGAACTCACCAGGGTTGGTTCTCTAGCCAGTCCCCCAGAAGATGCCGCAGGTGTTGAGGAAAGTCAATGTAAAGCCGCTGCAATTTCTCTGGGGGCATCTTGGAAACCAGGTCCCACAGAGACATGATCTGGGGTTTGGAGGGTGCCTGGAGGAAAGGAAGGTATGCACTGGGAGAGGCTCTCGTGGAAGCTGGCCTGTGCTGTGGGCGGACAGGGATGACCTGTTGGCAGCTCCTCTGCCCCGCCCTCCCCCATTGCAGCCAGGCCACCTCCAGCCAGGGACTCCCCTGGTTAATGATGGAGACAGTCATTCCTTCAGTAGGAGACACAGTAAGGAAGGAGGAACAGAGTCATAGTCAGAATGAGGGGTGGGGTGGGCACAAGGGAGATGGGACAGTGGGGAAAGTGAAAAGGTAGAGGATGTTCCAGACTTGGTGGTGTGGGTCCTAGGGTCCAGGGACCTCCCCTCTGTGTACACTTATCTTCATCTATAGAACACAGAGCTTGAGGGAGTCGGGCAGTAGTGCAGTGGGTTAAGCACACATGGCGCTAAGCACAAGGACCTGATGCTGGTTGGAGCCCCTGGCTCCCCACCTGCAGGGGAGTGGCATCACAGGCAGTGAAGCAGGTCTGCAGGTGTCTATCTTTCTCTCCTGCCTTTCTGTCTTCCCCTCCTCTCTCCATTTCTCTCTGTCCTATCTAACAACGACGACATCAACAACAACAATAATAACTACAACAACAATGAAAAACAACAAAGGAAACAAAAAGGGAAAATAAGTATAAAAACATTTTTTTAAAAAACTAATAAAAAAAAAGAACACAAAACTTGGGTAAAAGCATAATTTTCTCTCTCTCTTTTTTTTTTTTTGCCTCCAGGGTTATTGCTGGGGCTTGGTGCCTGCACCACGAATCCACTGCTCCTAGAGAGCATTTTTTTTCCCCTTTTTAACTTGCTGCACTACTGCTCGACTCCCAAAAGCACAATTTTCTTTATCTTTCTAAAATTTTTATTGTCTTTATTTATTGGATAGAGATAGTCAGAAATTAAGAGAAAGGGTGGTAGAGAGGGAGAGAGACAGAGACACCTGCAGCACTGCTTCACCACTCATGAAGCTTGCTCCCGAAGGTAGGGACAGGGGGCTTGAACCCAGATCCCTGCATATTGTAACACATATACTCAACCAGATGCGCCCCCGTTTTAAAGATTTTATGTATTCATGAAGAAGGTAGGAAGAAAGAGAGAAAGAGAACCAGACACCACTCTGGTACATGTACTGCTGGGGATGGACCACATGCCTGGTAGTCCAATGCTTTATCTGCTCTGCCACCACTAAAAGCATAATTTTCTAAGCTTTTTAAAGCAGTGAACAATTTTAACCTGTGGAATCCCAGTTGAAGACTAAATTTATAACTGGGGTTTCTCTGTTGAAAAGCAAATGTGGAAGGTCTCCTCCTGTCTCCTGGCCCTAGAAATGCCCTTACAGAAATCTTTTAAAATTCCAGGGTTCTGGCACTGGGGAGACAGATAATGGTTATGCAAAAGACTTTCAGGCCTGGGGCTGCAAAGTCCCAGGTTCAATCCCCAGCACTATCATAATCCAGAGCTAAGTGCTCTGGATTACAGTGCTCTGGGTCTTTCTCTCTGTATCTCTAATTAAAGTAAAAGAAACAAAATATTTTTAAAACTCCAGGGTTCCATGAAATAATTAAAAATCACCAGGTTAGGGGCCAGGTGGTGGTGCACCTGATTAAGCATACACATTACAATGCACAAGGACCCAGGTTCAAGTCCCTGGTCCCCACTTGCAAGGGAAAGCTTCATGAGTGGTGAAGCAGGGCTACAGGTGACTCTCAGTCTCTTTCTCTTTCTATCTTCCCCTCCTTCTCAATTTCTGTCTTTATCTAATAAATAAATAAATAAATTTTAAAAGTCACCAGGCTAGATGATGGTGATGGCAGTAATAATAGCTAGTAATTATTGAGCACTTGCTGCTGAGGAAAGAGCTCATCTGGCAGAACATCAGACTTGCATGACCGAGGTTCTCATTTTGATCCCTGGTGCTGCCATGTACCATAGTGATGCTGGGGCTAATCTGCCTCTCTCTCTCTCTCATGTGAAACTCTCACTTTTTCTCATAAGAAACAAGTCATATAGTGGCTCAGGAGGTGGCACAGTGGATAAGGCACTGGACTCTCAAGCATGAGGTCCCAAGTTCAATCCCCAGCAGGACACGTACCAGAGTGATGTCTGGTTCTTTCTCTCTCTCTCTCTCTCTCTCCATCTATCTTTCTCATTAATAAATAAACTATTAAAAAAAAAAAGAAGCAGGGAATTGGGCGGTAGCACAGCGGGTTAAGTGCACATGGCGCAAAGTGCAAGGACCAGCATAAGGATCCCAGTTCTAGCCCCCAGTTCCCCACCTGCAGGCGAGTTGCTTCACAAGTGGTGAAGCAGGTCTGCAGGTGTCTCTCTTTCTCTCCCCCTCTCTGTCTTCCCCTTCTCTCTCCATTTCTCTCTGTCCTACCCAACAATGATGACATCAGCAACAACAACAATAACAACTACAACAATAACAGGAGTCGGGTGGTAGCGCAGCGGGTTAAGCACAGGTGGCGCAAAGCGCAAGGACCGGATTAAGGATCCCGGTTCGAACCCTTGGCTCCCCACCTGCAAAGGAGTCACTTCACTGTCAGTGAAGCAGGTCTGCAGGTGTCTTTCTCTCTGTCTTCCCCTCCTCTCTCCATTTCTCTCTGTCCTATCCAACATCGACGACAACAATAATAACTACAACAATAAAAAAGGGGCAACAACTACAACAATAAAACAAGGGCAACAAAAGGAATAAATAAATAAATATTAACAAAGAAACAAATCCTATAAATCTTCAAAGTTATCTTTTAAAAATATTAAGCATTATGTAAGAGGCATCATATAAAATGCACTAATTAGAGTCTCTCAAAACAATTCTTTAATTTTTTATATTTATTTATTTATTGGAGATAGACAGCAAGAAATTGAGAAGCAAGGGTTGGATAGAGAGGAAGAGAGAGACACCTGCAGCACTGCTTTACTACTCGTGAAGCTTTCCCCATGCAGGCGGGGACCAGGAACTTGAACCTGGGTCCTTGCACATTGTAACATGTGCACTCAACCAGATGTGCCACAACCCAGCCCCAAGTCTCAAAACAATTTTAAAAATGCACACTTGCTGGGCGGTGGCACACCAGGTTAAGAGCACATAGTAAAAATGCACACTTATCCTCTTTCACAGATAAAGAAACTAAGGCCCATGGCCCAGGAGGTAGTACAGTGGTAGAACTCTAGACTAAGAAGCGTGAGGTTGCACAGTCAATCCCTGTACTACTATAGCAGAGCGCTACTCCAACCTCTCTCACTCTCATAAAATAAACATAGTAAATACAAAAATAAACAAATATGCAGCCTGGGAGATTGCACAGTGGATGTGTTTCTTGTTTTAAAAATTTTCAATTATGGGAGTTGGGCGGTAGTGCAGCAGGTTAAGCACATATGGCACGAAGTGCAAAGACCTGCATAAGGATCCCGGTTCGAGCCCCCCTGCTCCCTACCTGCAGGGGAGTGGCTTCACAGGCTGTGAAGCAGGTCTGCAGGTGTCTATCTTTCTTTCCCCCTCTCTGTCTTCCCCTCCTCTCTCCATTTCTCTCTGTCCTATCCAACAATGACGACATCAATAACGACAACAATAATAACAACAACAACAACTATAAAACAACAAGGGCAACAAAAGGGAAAATAAATTTAAATATTTTAAATTATATTTATTTGGTAGAGACATCCAGAAATTGAGAGGGTAGGGGGAGGTAGAAAGGGAGAAAGACAGAGAGACACCTGCAGCACTGATTCACCTCTTGCAAAGCTTTCCCCCTGCAGGTGGGGACTGGGGGCTTGAACCTAGGTCCTGTGCATTGTAACATGTGCACTCAAACAGGTGTACCCCTTGGAAAATGTGCTGGATTTGCAAGTATGGGGTCCTGAATTTGATGCCTGCCATCACACATTCTCTGTCATATATATTATACAATTATCAAATAAATATATAACACAAATTATTAATATATATTTAAATATTTATTCTCTTTTGTTGCCCTTGTTTTGTTTATTTATTTTTTTTAGTCATTGTTAAATAGGACAGAGAGAAATGGAGAGAGGAGGGGAAGACAGAGAGGGGGAGAGAAAGATAGACACCTGCAGACCTGCTTCACAGCCTGTGAAGCCACTCCCCAGCTGAGATCCTTCCATGGGTCCTTGCGCTTTGTGCCACATGCGTTTAACTCGCTGCGTTACCACCGGACTATATATATATATATATATATATATTTTATTTTTTTTTTTTAAGAGGAAGAAAGTTAGAATTAGCTTCTTACACTTGTCAAGACTACCCTGAAAGCAAGTTCAGAAATCAGGATTTGATTCCAAGTGGGCCTTAGCCACCAGCTTGAAATGTTAGGCACCCTACTGAATCCTGTCATCCTAAGAGAAGGCAGAAGATAAGGATGGAAGGGAAAAGAGAAAGGAGAGAGGAAAGGAAGAGTTAAGAGCAGGGGAGAGGGTTGCACATACACTTCTGGAAGGAGTAGGTGAACTAGTGGCTCCCCAAGTTTTCCCAGTTCATGTTCCTCATATGAAACGTCCCTTTCCCAGAGACCCAGGGAGGGGATGGGGATGGAAAGTCCCTGGGTGTCCCCCAATTCAGTACCCTAAGTCCTGTTGGTGGAAGACAGGGAGAGAGGGAGAAAGGGAAAGAGGGAAGGAGGGAGGGAGGGGCCAACAGGGGGCGTGGCCACCATGCCCCCTCCGCCCACCATGCCCCCTCCACCCCAGGACAGACAGCCTGCTCTGTCCAGAATCCTCCTGCTTCGATGGCCTAAAGCCCATCACTTCACCCCCTGTTTCCCTGCCCTCTGACCACCGGACCACAGGATCAAAAGTCAAAGGCGCTTCTCTGAGTTGCCCAATTGGGGGGTGGGGGCGGAGCCAGGCCAGCACGAGGAGGGTTAACCCCGCGGGAAATCTCGACTCTCCCGGCAGCTCGCAGGGCATCTTTAAGGGGGAATTCCACCCCCCCCTTTCCTGGAGCACCATGAGGTCTACTGCTGGGGCTCACTCACCCCCAGCCACACCCTTGAACAGGACCCTTGGGGGGAGCAGGGTGGGGTTTGTTAGCGATCTCCTGCTCTCTAGCATCGGCCTGCTAAGGAGGGGCAACCACTTCCCCCAGGGGCAGAAGGGTACTTCGGAATCCCCCTTCTTTGACTTCACATGTCCCGGGAGGGGAGGGAGTAAGATGTGGAAAAAGTGACCTGGGGGACGTGGGTGAGAGCACTGGGCCTGCACCCACCCCAGATTCCTCTGAGTTTGAAACCGTCCAAACCCAGAGCCACCAACTGAAACCAGTTCTTGGGGGGACCTTCCACCCTGTAAAAGGGAGGATCCTCAGAGACACCCCCCTACCCAGCCACCTCCCCACACACTCAAAGTCAGAGGCCCCCACCCTCCCCTCCTCCAAGCTATCCCCTCACCTTGGCAACCCCTCTGTTGTCTTCTCCCTCTCAGTGGGCGCTGCCAGGCCCCATGGGACTGTAGCTCTGTCCAGCGAGTTCAGGGCTGGCCCTGGGAGCACCCCCTTCACCACCACTGAAACACACACACACACACACACACACACACACACACACACACACACTCCTCTCAGTCCTCCCTCTTCAGAGTAAGCAGTGGCTGCCCCAGCCCGCTGTTTCCGGCTTCTCTGACTACCCAGGTCCCTCCCTGGAGCTCTGACGACACAGAGAAGAGAAAGTGGGCTGGAGGAGGAAGAGGAAGAAAGTGGGGTGAGAGCCTCGGCCTCCTGTGCTGGGTGGGGGAGCACAGGGAGAGGGAATCATGACTAGGACTTGGGGGCTCTGGTGACAGGCTGTAGGGGAGACAGCCACATTTTTCTCAGAAAGGACTAACTTCTCCAGGAAGTGCCCAGTGATCAAGCAGAGACTTGCCACCCCAAACTGACACCAACTTTGTCGGGGACCCCCGGGTTTGGGCCAGGAAGACCTGTGTCCCCCCGCACACACACACAAAGACACCCACAAGGCTTCTGAAAAAGCAAATCCCTCTGGGCTTTGCACTCCCCCCTATGGAGGACCCCGTCAGCTAGCTGCAGCTCTGAAGCAGCTGGGAGTCCGAGGTCCCCCTCCCTTTGGACGGGAACGCCTCAGAGGTCTCATGATCACTGAGGGGAGGGACTGGAGGTAGAGACCCTAAAGCACAGCTTTCTGGAAGATTCCAGGAAAGTCCCCAAGGACTGAGACCCATTTCTGCCCCCTTCGTGCAGGGCACTACTCCTCAGCTTCTGGAGGGAGGGCATAGAAACTGGAGCTGCTGCCTGCAGACTCCCTAGGGACAAGTTTGAGTAAAATCTGCTCTGCTGTCTTGGCGCATTTCCTATCAGTCTCTGGGGTAAACACTGAGACACGCCCAGAAACAAACACATCCACAACTTCCTTGGCCACAAGACCACACACACACACACACACACACACACACACACACACACACACGGCGGGCTCACAGGCATGTCAGCACACAGAGCCACAGGCAGCCACAGCAAAACACACACACACACACACACACACACACACACACACACACACACACACCTTGCTCAGCTTTTGAGTCACCGTCGGAACTTGTGCAGAGTTTCAGCAGCTTTTGCTGGAGAAGGAACTGCAGGAGAGGAAGGGACCCAGGGAGGCCTTCCTTGGCCCAGACCTGAGGAATGTGCCCAGAGAGGGTGGGCTCTGCGGGGCCTTGAGGAGTTCCCACTTTCCACTTCTCTCCCCAGACAGGGCTTGGCTGAAGGAGCAAAGCAAGGCTTATGCTGCCCTCTGGTGTCCAAACTGATTCTTAGTTCCAGGTTTCTCACATCCCCTCCTTCCCAGCCCATGTGGAGGGGCTTGTGTGTGCATGTGGGGCCACTCAGGTAGCCCTTCCACTGCTCCCGTGACTTTTCCTTCCCCTGTTCCCCCCACCTTCACCATTTAAGGTGGAGAATGATAGACAGAGGGGACAGGCGGTGAGGTTAAGTTCACATAGTACTAAGCACAAGGACCTGGGTTCAAGCCCCCATCCCCACCTGCAAGGGAACACTTCACATGGGGTAAAGCAGGTCTACAGGTGTCTCGCTCTCTCCCTATCTCCCCTGCCCTCTCAATTTATCTCTGCCCTATCAAATAAAATAGAAAAGGGAAAAAAAGGCTGTTGGGAGCGACGATTTGTAGTAATAGCAGTCAGCTCTAGCAGTAACTCTGGAGATGAGAGGATGAGAGAGAACCACAACACTGCTCCATCATTCATGCTACCCCAGTTCTGTGCATGGTACTCCCAGGTGGTACTAGGGCCTCCAACCTAGGTGTCTTTCTTTCTTTCTTTTCTTTCCTTTTTGCCTGTTTGCTTGTTTTGTCACCAGGGTTATCACTCAGGTTCAGTGCCTGCACTACAAAGTCACTGCTCCTGATGCTCATTTTTTCATATGTATATGTATATATACTCTTTCTATTTTTATTTGAAAGAACAGAGAAAAATTGAAAGAGGAGGGGAGATAGGGATGGGGAGAAAAGATAGACACCTGCAGACCTGCTTCACCGCTTATGAAGTGACCCCCCTGCAGGTGGGGAGCCGGGGGCTGGAACTGGGATCCTTGCGTGGGTCCTTGTGCCCATACTATGTGTGCTTAACTTGGTGCGCCACTGCCTGGCCCCCCAGTTCACACTTCTTAATGATTTTTTTAAATTGTATTTTGTTATTTTATTTGATAGGATAGAAAGAAATTAAGAGGGATGGGGAGACAGAGAGGGCGAGAGAAAGACAGACACCTGCAACACTGCTTCACTACTCATGAAACTTCCTTGCCTGCATCCTTGTGCATTGATAACATGTGTACTCAACCAGGTGCACTGCTGCCCAACCCCCTTAATCCACACTTTGTAGTTTGGTTTTGTAATCTGTAAAATGAAGAAAATTATCTTTTTTTTCTGGCTTAAAATTTTTTTTATTGGGTGGATTAATGGTTTACAGTAAATACAGTTGTTGGTGTCCAAGTAAAATTTCTCAGTTTTCTTTTTTAAATTTAAATTTTTTATCTTTATTTATTCATTGGATAGACACAGACAGAAATTGAGAGGAAGAAGGAGGTAGAAAGGGAGAGACACAGAGACCCCTGCAGCCCTGCTTCACCACTTGCAAAGCTTTCTCCCTGTAGGTGGGGGCTTGAACCTGGGCCCTTGCACACTGTAATGTGTGCACTCAACCAGGTGTGCCACGGCCTGGCCCCCTTTTTAATTTTTTTATTCATTTATTTATTATTGGATAGAGACATAAAGAAATTGGCAGGGGAGGGGAAGATAGAGAGGGAGAGAGACAGAGAGACACCTGCAGCCCTGCTTCACCGCTTGTCAAGCTTTCCCCCTGCAGGTGGGGACCGGGGGCTTGAACCTGGGTCCTTGCACACTGTGATGTGAGCACTTAGTCAGGTGTGCCACCTCCTGGCCCCCAAATTTCTCAGTTTTCTACAAAATATTCTTACCCCCAGCCTACGTTCTCCTTCACCACCATGCACCAGGACCTGAAAGCCCCCCAGTCTCCCCAGAGTCCATTACTTTGGTGTAATACATGATCTTATCTCTTTAAGAGTGAAATGTGAGGCAGAGAAGATAACATAGTGGTTATGCAAAAAGACTTTCATACCTGAGACTCCAAAATCCCAGGTTCAGTCCTCTGTACCACCCTAAGCCAGAGGTGAGCAATGCTCTGGTTTCTCTCTCTAGCTATCTTGATCTTTCTCTCTGTATTCCTTTCAATATATATACTTATTATGGAGAAAAATAATGGGAGGGGAGAGGGAGAGTATGAAATGTGATCATATACATATGATGGTTACAACTATAGGTGGAGGGATCAGGAGGTAGCACAGCGGTTAAGCGTACCGCACGTGGCACAAAGCTTAAGGACTGGCCTAAGGATCCCGGTTCAAGCCCTGGCTCCCCACCTGCAGGGGAGTCGCTTCACAGGCGGTGAAGCAGTTCTGCAGGTGTCTATCTTTCTCTCCCCCTCTCTGTCTCCATTTCTCTCTGTTCTATCCAACAATGATGACATCAACAACAACAATAATAACTACAACAACAATAAAAAAACAAGGGCAACAAAAGGGAAAATTAAAAAAAAATTTAAAAAAGAACTATAGGTGGCACAGAGTAAATACTAGTAAATGTGACTAAATTGGGTGAGAGAAAGGCAGCAGACCTTCTTCCTACAGAAAAGTCCCTGGGGTGGGGCTATAACGCCTGCCACAAAGACAGACTCCGTTGGAGCTATTTGAGGGTGTGCTCATTGTGTCTGGAAAGCAGCAAAATGAAGTGGGAGAATTAGGGCTAGAAATGGGGAGCCAGGAATTTGCCTGTGAACTTGAATGGCTAGGACTGCAGTGTGTGCATGGCAGTGCTGAGCACACACCCTTTACACACACACACACACACACACACACACACACACACACCCTGGTGCTCACCGTATCTGCAGATATCATCAGCAATTAAATCAGGTTTTGCCAGCTAAGACCTCAGAAGGCCCAAGCCCTCTCCTCCCCTCTGCCCTCCTCCCCACTTTCCCTTCTCCTCTCATCCCAAACCCCAAACTTTGGCCTGGTGGGTGGTTTGAACACATGTTCTTTGACTCTTGGTAGGAGAGGCAGGTAGGAAGGTGAAGTGCTGATAGACAAAGAATACTGTGGGGCTGGGTGGCGTGCCTCCTCGAGCGCATGTTACAATGTGCAAATGGACCTACCCTACGACCCTGCAATTCCTCTCCTGGGGATATATCCTAAGGAACCAAACACACCCATCCAAAAAGATTTGTGCATAACTATGTTCACAGCAGCACAATTTGTAATAGCAAAACTTGGAAGCAACCCAGGTGTCCAACAACAGATGAATGACTGAGGAAGTTGTGGTGTATATATTATTCAGCTATTAAAAATGGTGATTTCGGGGGTCAGGAGGTGGCGTAGTGGGTTAAGTGCATGTGGCACAAAGCGCAGGGACCGGTGTAAGGATCCCGGTTCCAGCCCCCAGCTCCCCACCTGCAGGGGAGTCACTTCACAGGCGGTGAAGCAGGTCTGCAGGTGTCTCTCTTTCTCTCCCCCTCTCTGTCTTCCCCTCCTCTCTCCATTTCTCTCTGTCCTATCCAACAACGAACAACATCAACAATAGCAATAATAATAACCACAACGAGGCTACAACAACAAGGGCAACAAAAAGGGGGGAAAAATGACCTCCAGGATCGGTGGATTCACGGTGCAGGCACCGAGCCCAGCAATAACCCTGGAGGGAAAAAAAATGGTGATTTCACCATCCCATCTTGGATGGAGCTTGAAGGAATCATGGTAAGTGAGATAAGTCAGAAACAGATAGATGAATATGGGATGATCTCACTTATAGGCAGAAGTTAAAAAACAAGATCAGAAGGGAAAACACAAGTAGAACTTGGACTAGAGCTGGTGTATAACAAAAGAGAAAAAAATAGCTTCCAGGAGCAGTGGATTTGTGAGGCAGGCACCGAGCCCCAGTAATAACCTTGGAGGCAAAAAAAAAAAATTACCATTCAAATATTGGTGACCATCACTTTGCATTGATTTTTAATTATTTTGTGGTTATATCCCTTGTCATCAATGAAAACACAACCTCTGGACAGAGGTAGATAGCATAATAATTATGCAAAGAACTCTCCTGCCTGAAGCTCCAAAGTCCCTGGTTCAATCCCCTGTACCACCATAAGCAGGGCTGATAAGTGCTCTGGAAAATACACACACACACACACACACACACACACACACACACACACGCCTCTGGGGGGGGCACATAGAGTCATATTACTTAGTACACACTTCCATGAAGCAGAAAAGACAACATGCTGGTGACTCTAAGGACAGCCACTTACTGGGTGTTCACTACGTACCTGATACATACACATGGTCACATAGGCTAGAGGGGACTTAGGGAAAGACGGTCTGCAGGAGACAGCATGCTCCACAGGCAGATGAAAGTCTGCCCAGTGTTTGAGGAAGGACTGAGAGATGGGAGGAAAACACCACAGGTGAAGTGTGGGGAACTGCTGTGGTAATTAATGGTCAGCTCTGTCAGGTCTTTGCTGTTCTCCCCAGCTTCCCACTCACCTTGATGCTGACTGACTCATCACCTTCATGAGTAGAAAGAGAGGCCATCAGGTGGGAACTACCTTATTTGCCTCCTCCCTTGAGGCATAGTTACCAGAAGCTGCCCCCTGCCTGCAGACTCAGAGGAGATGTCCAGGGATGTTCCCCCACAATGCCAGCACCTCTTCCTGCTGCCTCTTCAGTCATCCTCCCTCTACCTTTTGATTATCGTTTTTTTTTTTGTTTGTTTTGTTGTCACAAGGATTATTGCTGGGGTAAGTGCTTGCTTCTAGTGGTCATTTTTTTCCTTTTTTTTTTTCTCTCTCTCCTTCTTTGTATTATTTTATAGGACAGAAAAAAATTGAGGGGGGAGATAGATAGATAGATAGATAGGCAGACAGACTAAACTGCAGCACTGCTTCACTAATTGTGAAGCTTCCCCCCACCCCACCCCCACAGGCAGGGACCAAGGATTTGAACCCAGAAGTCCTTGTGAGTGATAACATGTATGCTCAAACAAGTGTACCATCACTCAGTCAGATCTAGACATTTTCAACCCCTCCTTTAAAAAAAATAAAATCGATAGCAAACAAGCAGAATTGACTCTCCCAGAGTTTGTTCTCAACTAGTTTGACAAACATTTGTCAGGTGTCCATTGTCAAGTTCTTGCACCTGAGAGGGAGAGTCAGATTAGTTAACAAATTATAGACTATAGGATATAGTCCAGCTTGAGTCCAGTGAAGCACAGGGTGTCAGAACAGGAAACAGGGGAGATCAGGGAGGGCATCCTTGAAGGAGGTGATACCTGAACTGAATCTTGAAGTCATTAATTGAATAGAAATTATTCTGGCAAAGAACAAAAGGAGAATTAACCGAGGTAAAGGATTTAGCATGTGCAAAAGCATGGAAACTGTGGAAACATGGCACCTTCTGAAACCAAGTAGCAATGGGTAAAACAGTAGTTGGCAATGGGCAGCACTGATGCATTTAGATAGAGAAGTAATATGATGAAACTGGGCATACAGACAACTGACCTGCAATATAAAAGGTACATTATATTCACTTTGTTATCACTAGGGCTTCACCACACTGATGTTTTCAGATAGAGAGAGGCAGAAGCAGAAAGAAAGACATCACAGAACTGACGTTTCCCACAGTGCAGTGGGGAACAAGCTGGAACTGGGGTTGTGGGCAAAGCAAAAGTTGGTGCACTATCCAGGAGAGTTATCTCACAGACCGAAGGATGGTGTAAGTGTAAATTTTGCCAGAACAATGTAGGCCCTCTTACCATATCATTTATGATGTAAAACAAATAGATCTTTAAAAAAATACTTAGGGGGTCGGGCGGTGGTGCAGTGGGTTAAGTGCATGTGGCGCTAAGCGCAAGGACCGGCATAAGAATCCCGGTTCGAGCCCCCAGCTCCCCACCGGCAGGGGAGTCGCTTCACAAGCGATGAAGCAGATCTGCAGATGTCTATCTTTCTCTCCTCCTCTCTGTCTCCCCCTCCTCTCTCCATTTCTCTCTGTTCTATCCAACAACGAACAGCATCAACAATGGCAATAATAATAACCACAACGAGGCTACAACAGCAACAAAAGGGGGAAAAATGGCCTCCAGGAGCGGTGGATTCATGGTGCAGGCACCGAGCCCAGCAATAACCCTGGAGGGGAAAAAAAATTATTTATTCCCTTTTGTTGCCCTTGTTGTTTTATTGTTGCTGATGCAGTCGTTGTTGGATAGGACAGAGAGAAATGGAGAGAGGAGGGGAAGAAGGGGGGGGGATAAACACCTGCAGACCTGCTTCACCCCTTGTGAGGTGACTCCCCTGCAGGTGGGGAACTGGGGGCTCAAACTGGGATCCTTATGCTGGTCCCTGCGCTTTGTGCCACCTGCGCTTAACCCCCTGCGCCCGACTCCCTTCCTTCTTTTTTAACCAGAACACTGTTCAGCTCTGGTTTATGGTGGTGCGAGGGATTGAACCTGAAACTTTGGAGCCTCAGCATGAGAGTCTCTTTGCATAACCATTATGCTATCTACCCTCCACCCTTCTCCTCTTCCTCCTCCTCCTACTTCTTACCAGAGCACTGATCAGTTCTGGCTTAATGTAGTGCATGAGAGTTTCTTTGCATAACCATTAACCACTCTCTCCCCCTCTCTCAATTTCTGCCTGTCCTATCAAATAAAAATAAAGAAACTTTCAAAAAGTTATATTTATTTTCCATTTTGTTGCCCTTGTTATTTAACATTGTTGTTGTTATTGATGTCGTTGTTGTTGGATAGGACTGAAAGAAATGGAGAGAGGAGGGGAAGACAGAGAGGGGGAGAGAAAGAGAGACACCTGCAGACCTGCTTCACCGCTTGTGAAGCGACTCCCCGGCAGGTGGGGAGCTGGGGGCTTGAACTGGGATCCTTATGCCGGTTCTTGCGCCTTGCGCCATGTGCGCTTAACCTGCTGCGCCACCGCCCGACTCCCAAAAAGTTATATTTAAAACATAAACAAATAAATAAAAATAAGTGTGATTTCCTGGAGAAGATTCATAAGAATGGGTTAGAACCAAAGCTGGTTTGGAAGACAGGCCACGAGGAACCAGTGGATAAGGAGAGAACAGAGTCCAGGAACAGGAAGTCTCAAAAGACTAAAGGCCAGCCTTTGTGGGAGTTGGGAAGAAATAGCTGGAGGGCTGGAATGCTGAGGTCAGAGATAAGAGGGTGAGGTTTCAATCCAGTTGTCCCTGAAGAGTATGATGCAGGTTGCGCCATAGGAGTGAGTGACCATGGCGTCTCAGAGGTGAGTCATCGGCATTGAGAGGAGCAAGGAGCTCAGAGGCCACGGTGCTGATGAACATAGAAATATGGGAATGGGGGCAGTTTTCGAAAGATCTGAGGCAGGTACACCACCACCTGGCCCCTAGGATTTATGCTTTACTTCAATTCTAGCTTCTTTTGTCTATTTTATAAGAGGGGGAGAGAGAGAGAGGGAGAGGGAGAGAAAAGAGCAATGTTGGGGGCCAGGCAGTGTATATCTAGTTAAACACAAGCACTATAGTGTGTAAGAACCTGGGTTCAAGCCCCTGGTCCCCACCTGCAGGGGGAAACTTCATAGGTGGTGTAGTAGAGCTGCAGGTGTCTCTCTTTCTCCCTTTTTTTTTTTTTTTTTTAACCAGAGCACTGCTCAGCTCTGGTTTATGGTGGGTGGTACAGGGGGTTGAACATGGGACTATGGAGCCTCAAGCATGAAAGTGTTTTATGCTATCTAGCCCCACCTCTCTCCCTCTCTATTTCTCCCTCCTATCACAATTTTTCTCTGTATCTATCCAGTAATAAATAAATAATTAAGAAATAAAAAAAAGAGTAATGTTTAGCCCTGCCATATGGAGGTGCAGGGGATTGAACCTTGGGGGCATGGGGCTTCAGGCATACAAGTTCTTTGCTCTAATGTTGAACAATCCCATGCTCTTTCAATACACTGAAGCACTGTACGTGCTTCAATTCTATGTACAATTCTATGAGACAATATAGTAGCTGCTAATCATGGCAATTAAGATTATTTTATGTGGGCAAGGAAGATAACATAATGGTTATGCAAACAGACTCACATGCCTGGGGCTCTGAGGTCCCAGGTTCAGTCCTCCACATCACCATAAACCAAAGTTGAGCAATGCTCTGGAAAAATAATTAATTAAAACAAATAAGTAGGGGCTGGGGAGATAGCACAGGGATTATGCAAACAACTATGCATGAGGCTCTGAGGTCCCAGGTTCAGTTTCCTGCACTACAATAAGGCAGAGCTGAGCAGTGCTCTGGAAAAAAAAATTACATATTATATATATGCCAGAGAATAAATGGAGGTCCTCACAAGTGAGCAATATATAAGCTATCTTCCCAATTCTGTGTTTTTTGAGAGCTAAAGGGATACAGAGAGATGGTTTGGCTCCTAGAGACACCAAAACCCAGCTCTGTCATCTACAGAGCTTCCCCTGGTGCTGCTTATGGTGCTCGCATGAGGTGTGGGAATCAAACCCAGGGCCTACTGCGCTGGAACCGAGCTTTACCTGCTGACTCATCTCCCTTCTGGCCTCTGGCTATTTAATTTAATCAAGTAATTAAAAAAATATTTTGCTTTCCTTTGTGACTTTATCTTTCATCATTTTTTTTTCCAAAATGTTTTACTTAGCACTTTCTAAAATCAGAGTGCCCTTGGCTCTTTTTTGCCTCCCAAAAGATCTATTTTATTTATTACACATGAAACAGTCTCACATGACACAGAGAGAAAAGCCAGAGCACCACTCGGGTCCGTGCAGCATCTGGCGCTCGACCAGCTGAGCCATCTCTCCAGACAGCCTATTTAATTTTAATTTAAAAAATTCAGTTTCTTGGCTGCACCAGCCTCATTACAGATGCTCAATAGCCACATGCAGCTGACGGCTACTATTGATACTATCGTTACACAAATTCAGGTCATTGCCGTCATCACAGAGAGTTCTGTTGGGTAGCATTGACAATCCTTTTCTCACAGCTGAGGAAATATTAAGTAACTTGCCTAAGGCCAAAGAGCTAGAAATCAAGAGAGCCAGGATTTGAACCCGGTTAGACTGGTGCACACCCTGTTGCCCTCAAGCAGTTCTCTCTATGTGTTCTCCTTGGAAGGTAAAGAAAGTCACTGACCCTTGAAAGCAGCAGGAAGGTACCTAACTGTTGGAGTGAGCAATGAGAGTGCCTACTCAGCAGATGCTTTTCTTGCACCTGGCAGTGACTGGCTCCCTCCTAGCTGTTCCCCTCCTGTGCATCCAGGACACAGATCTAAATGGCTCAGTCAACTATGGCACCTTCCACCCCTTGGCCAGAGCTCCACTCCTAGACAGCAAGACCTAATGGGGGTTCTGAGGAAAATTTTATTTTATTTTATTTTATTTTATTTTATTTTATTTTATTTTTGAGAGAAATGCAAAGAGAGAGGGAGAGAGACACAGAAACACCAGAGCACTGCTCAGTTCTGGCTTATGGTGGTGCAAGGACTGAACCTGGGATTTAGGAGCCTCAAGCATGAGAGTCTGTTTGCATAACCACTATAACACACAGACACACACACACACACACACACACACCCGGCCCTGAGGAAAACTTTTGCTCTTCTTGGTAGCCAAATCTGCAAGTGAGAACTTAACAGGTTGCAGCTGTGCTGGGTGACACCGTCAAACCACTGAGAGCAGAAGAGCAGTGCTGAAGAATCTAGTGGCTCTGGCTCAGTTCTGGAATTCCTTGTTGTCCACTCTGTGTTAATTGTATCTTCTGTTCCTTGCTGCTAGATGTGGCCCTGAGACCTCACTGCAGCGATATTGGCTGCAGGGAAATGGAGAGCTCAAAGTAGGCTGACTTCCCAATGTTTCCCAAAATGCCACTCATTTTGAGCACATGGAAGAGTCAAGGCTAACTCTTTAAAAGGACAGTGATCGGGAGTCTGGTGGTAGCACAGCAGGTTAAGCGCATGTGGCACAAAACGCAAGGACTGGCATGAGGATCCCGGTTTGAGGCCCCGGCTCCCTACCTGCAGGGAAGTCGCTTCACAAGTAGTAAAACAGGTCTACAGGTGTCTACCTTTCTCTCCCCCTCTCTGCCTTCCTCTCCTCTCTCCATTTCTCTCTGTCCTACCCAACAACAACAACAACAACAACAACAATAACTACAACAATAAAAACAAGGGCAACAAAAAGGAATAAATAAATAAATTTTTTTTTAATCTTAAAAAAAAAAAGGACAGTGATCTCAGGGAAGAACCTGGTTTCAGACCAGTAAAGAGGAGCAGAGCCAGCTGAGCATAGGGGGTCACAGGCTCGGTGCAAGAAACGGGGTAGGGAGTGTGGTCAAGAAGAGGAACCATTGGACTGGGCAGAGAAGGGTGGCCTGCCAACGATGACAGGATGTAAGCAAAGGCAGCTCAGCAGATCTCTACTTTCCAAAAGGAGGCCTAGTCGGTCAGGGGCTCCCTGTGGCCCACAGACTTCAGAGAGTAAAAGTGGAGACCTGGGAGGGTGGGCAGACTTAACTCTTTGGGATGGGACCAGCTGTGGTCAGGATTGCGCCTGACAAAGAAATAGCAGCCCTCTGATTACTATGTTCATCTCTCTCTCTCTCTCTCTCTCTCTCCCCACTGTGGGGCCAGACTTCTTGGGAATCATTCCCATTCTGTCTTCCCTTCTTCACTTCCTCAGTGTACTGCCAGATGGTTGCTGCCCTCACCAATCCAATGAAACTGTTCTGACCACCAGTGCCACACATGCCATTCCAAGTGCCAAGCCTGGTGGTGTGTGTCTGACCTTTTCTTGCTAGATCTTCAGCCCCCAGACAGTTTTTCATGTTCACATTATCCTTCCTGGCCTTTCTCCTGTCTCTCAAGGTGCTCTGCTTCTCATTTATTTATTTAAACTATATTTTATTTATTTTAGCTTAGTGAGAGAGAGAGAGATAAAGAAGAGAGAGAGACCATAGTAATATTCAGCTTCTATTCATCTATTTATTTTTTACCAGAGCACTGTTTAGCTCTGGTTTGTGGTGGTGCAGGGGATTGAACCTGGGACTTTGGAGCCTCAGACTTTGGAGTCTCTTTGCATAACCATTATGCTATCTACCCCCCCATGCTCTTTCGTAGGCTTCCGTCTTCACAGACTGCTCTTCCTGTGCCATCATGCACAAAAGCAAGGCTGTACATTTCAGGGGCCAAGCAACTAAAACAGTGGTTGAAACTTTAGCCTTTGGAGCTAGGCCACCTGGGCTCAAATCCTTGTCCTGCCACTTGGTTGCAGCAGAACTTCCAAAACCACCTCAGATGTTGATCATTGCCCTCATCTCACCCACCAGGGAGAACCACTGTTCTAATGTTTGTTTGTTTGTTTGTTTTACACTTCAAATAAATGGAATAAAATAAATATGATTTTATTTCTGGCCTCCCCCCACCCCAACTCATGTGAAGCTCGACTTTGCCTTGGTGTCATACTGCTCAGTAGTATCCCCAACCCAGTTTTCTATTTTATCTTACTCACTTTTTAAAAATTATTATTTGTTGTGGGATTATTGCTGGGGCTTTTTGCTTGTGTGATTCCACTATTCCTAGACTCTTTTTCCCAGGTAGAGGGAGAGACAGAGAGGGAGAGAGACACAGAAGAGAGACACCATAGTGTTGCTCCACCATTCATATCGTAAAGCATGTACTACTATAGTAGATGAGCTTTCAGCCTCCCCTATTTTAAATTTTTTTAATTTATTAATTCATGAGAAAGATTAGGAGGAGAGAAAGAACCAGACATCACTCTGGCACATGTGCTGCTAGGGATAGAACTCAGGACCTAATGGTTGAGAATCCAAGTGCTTTATCCACTGCACCACCTCCCGGACCACAATTTTTTTTTTTTAAGATTTTATTTATTTGTGAGAAAGATAGGAGGAGAGAGAAGAACCAGACATCACTCTGGCACTTGTGCTGCCGGGATTGAACTTGGGACCTCATGCTTGAGAGACCAAAGCTTTATCACTGCGCCACCTCCCGGACCATTTTCTTTTCTTTTTTTTTTAACCAGAGCACTGATCAGCTCTGGTTTATAGTGGTGCAGGAGATTGAACTTGGGACTTTGGAGAGCCTCCTTGTTTTATTTCTGAGAAAGGAGAGAAGAAACAGACAGATAAAGAAGAGAGATGCCACAGCACTGCTGCACTACTCATGGAGCTCCCCCTGTATCGTCCACAGTGCCAACTGTGGTGTTCCCGTGTTTTTCCCGGGCTCAAACACAGGACCTTACACACAGCAAAGCACACACTCCTGCCCCTTTTTGTCTATCTTATTTTATTCACAGGGCTTTACCTGTGGTTTTGCAAGTACTCATAGCTTGTCCATTTTTATTACTAAGTAGCAGCCATTGTGGCGATATATCGTTTTGTTTATCTTTTTTCAAAATAACAGACACCTGTGCTGTAATCAGTTTGGGGCTATTATGAAGAGAGATGTTATGAGTATTCCTGCTCAACTTTCTGAAAATCCTTTTTTTTTTTTTATGGTGGTGCGGGGGATTTTTTTTTTATGGTGGTGCGGGTGCCTTTGGAGCCTCAAGCAAGAGAATCTTCTTTGCATAACCACTATGCTATCTATCCTCATACCCTGTTCAACTGTATGAGTATGCTAGTCAAGATCACAAGATGTCTGCCTCCATGGGTGGCCAACACTATATCGTTTCTTCTCCAAAACAGAAGATTCCGGGTGCATCTGGGTGACAAGTCTAGCAGATGGAGACTTGTCTCAAGTGGCCTCCCTCAGGGCTCTGTTCTGGCTCCTACGCTAATGTTTACATCAATGACCTTCCAGAAACTTCTTCAAGGAAGTTCATCTACACCGATGACATCTGCTGTGCAACTCAGGCATCCAAGTTTGACATCCTCGAGGAAACACTCACGAAAGACATGTCTCTGATATCTGATTACTGTAAAAAATGGCAACTAATCCCTAGCACTGCAAAAACGGTATCATCTGTTTTCCATCTACACCATGCCTCGGCCTCGTGTGAGCTTAATGTGCAGCTTGACGATACGAGAATCCAGCATGAAGCCCAGCCAGTCTATCTTGGCGTTACTCTTGATCGCACCCTGTCATTTCACGAACATCTCATAAAAACTGCAGCAATGGTGGGCGCGAGGAATAACATCATTGCAAGACTGGCCAGCTCCTCATGGGGCGCAAGTGCTTCCACACTACGATCATCATCTCTGGCATTATGCTATTCCACTGCAGAATACAGTATGGTTCCGTAGCCCCCATGTCCACTTGGTGGATTCCAAATTATCCTCCATGAGGATAATTTCTGGAACCATCCGTTCCACCCCGGTTCCATGGCTGCCAGTTCTTAGCAACATCGCCCCGCCAGATATTCGTCGGGATGCGGCAGCATCTAAGTTCATTTCCCACGTCTACGCTCGACCGGACCTGCCAATATACGCGGATATCTTCGCCCACCCTGTCCAATGGCTTGACGTCTCATCATCCAATCTGGTCCCCTACGCCTACACTGAACTTCTCTGTTCCAGACTCTTGGAAACAGAGTTGACAGTCAGCTGAGGTAAAGAACAAACACCTCATCACAGACCCCTGCAAGCGTCAACCCGGCTTTGACCTAGCACATTATGATTGGGCCCTCCTCAATCGCTATCCAACAGGCCATGGCCGGTGCGCCACTATGTTCCATCGCTGGGGAGCCAGAGACGACCTGAACTGCCCCTGCAGCTACAGACAGACTATGACCCACACAGTCAATGACTGCCACCTCTCCAGATTCAAAGGAGGTCTCGAAACTTTACATCAGGCTCAACCTGACGCTGTTGACTGGCTACGGAAGAAGGGCAAACGCTAGAAGAAGAAGTATGCTTTAACTTCTCGTGAATAAATACATCAGAGTATAACTGATGTGTCATAGGATATGTCTATGCTCCATTTTATCAGAAACTGCCGTACATCACTCCACGTGGAGCATATTGTATATCCTCACGCACACTATAGGAGAGACATCCTGCTGATTCACATTCTAACATCTAATCATCTCCAGTTTTTGGTTTTGTTTTGTTTTTCCCAGCAGATCCTCTTAGTTTTGAAAGTGTAACCATTTGGGCAGGTGTGGAGAGATATTTCAATGTTGTTTTAATTTATGCTTTCTTTTTTTAAAGAAAAAACTTTATTATCTTTATTTTGTTTGATAGAAACAGCCAGAAATAAAGAGAGAGCAAGGTGATGGAGGAGAGACAGAGAGACACCTGCAACACTACTTCACCACTTGCAAAGCTTTCCCCCTGCAGGTGGGGACCAGGGACGTGAACCTCCATCCTTGTGCACTGCAATGCATACACTCAGCCAGTTGTGCCACCACCTGGCCCCTAATTTATGTTTTCTATATGATTAAAAATATTTGGTATTTTCACTTATTGATCATTCATGTATCTTCTTTTGTGAAGCTTCTGTTCAAATATATTCAAAAGATTTATTGGGCAGGGGTAGATAGCATAATGGTTATGCAAACAGACTCTCATGCCTGAGGCTTCGTCAAGTCCCAAGTTCAATTCCACGCACCACCATAAGCCAGAGCTGAGCAGTGCTCTGGTCAAAAATAATAGTAATAAAATAAAATACAAAATTATCTGTTTGTTTATGAGAGAGGAAGAGTGTAGAAGAGACAGAGTGCGTATGTCAAAGAAAGAGAAAATCAGAACCTCAGTCTGGCACACACAATACCAGGGATTGAATTTGGGACCTCATGCTTGAGAGTCCAGTGCTCTATCTACTGCACCACCTCCCGGGCCAACTATTCAAATCCTTTGCCCATTTCTTAAATTGGGCTATACTTGTAAGACCATATTATAGAAATACTTTCAGGGGTGAGGGTAGATAGCATAATGGTTATGCAACCAGACTCTCATGCCTGAGGTTCCAAAGTTCCAGGTTAAATCCCCTGTACCATATAAACCAGAGCTGAGCAGTGTTAAAAAAACAGACAACAACAACAACAAAACAAACAAAGAAATACTTTTGATATACACTGGATATCAGTCATTTGTAATATCTTTATTTTTTTTAGGATTTCTTTTTAAATTTTATTATCTTTACTTATTTATTGGGTAGAGAGAGCCAGAAATCAAGAAATAAGGGGGAGATAGAGAGGGAGAGACAAATGCAGCCCTGCTTCACAACATTCAAAGCTTTCCCCCTACAGGTGGGGGCAGGGGCTTGAATCCTGGTCCTTGTGCACCACCTGGCCCCCTTATCTTTATTTATTATTGGATAGAGACAGCCAAAAATTGAGAGGGAATTGGAAGATATAGAGGGAGAGAGGCAGAGAGACACCTGCAGATTTTCTTCACCATTTGTGAAGTTTTACACCTGCAGGTGGAGATTAGGGGCTTAAACCTGGGTCCTTGTGCAGTGTAACATGTGAGTTCAACCAAGTGCACCACCACCCGGCCTGATACCAGGTGTTTGTCAGATCAACATTTTACTTAACTCTTTGACTTATTCTTTCCATCCTTCCTTCCTTTCTTTCTTTCTTCCTTCCTTCCTTTCCCTTTCTTTCTTTCTTTCTTTCTTTCTTTCTTTCTTTCTTTTATTTTTTAACCAGAGCACTGTTCAGCCTGGGAGTCTCAGGCATGAGAGTCTCTATGCATAACCATTATGCTATCTACCCCTGCTCCACTTATTCATTTCTTAATATTATTTATTTATTTATTTATTTATTCATGAGAAAGATAGGAAGAGAGGAGGAGATAAAGAACCAGACATCACTCTGGTACATGTGCTGCCGGACCTCATGGTTGAGAGTCCAGTGCTTTATTCACTGTGCCACCTCCCGGACCACGACTTATTAATTTCTTTTGCTTTTTCTTTTTTTAAAAAAAAAAATATATATATATATATATTTATTTATTTATTTATTTGTGAGAAAGATAGGAGGAGAGAGAAAAAGAACCAGACATCACTCTAGTACATGTGCTGCCAGGGATTGAACTCAGGACATCATGCTCGAGAGTAAAAACATTTATCCACTGCGCAACCTCCCGAACAACCCAGCTTTTCTGCTTCTTTAAAAATATATGTTTATTGGGAGTCCAGCGGTAGCGTAGCGTTAAGCGCACGTGGTGCAAAGCACAAGGACCAGCATCAGGAGATGGGTTAGATCCCCCAGCTCCCCACCTGCAGGGGAGTCGCTTCACAGGCGGTGAAGCAGGTCTGCAGGTGTCTTTCTCTCCCTCTCTGTCTTCCCCTCCTCTCTCCATTTCTCTCTGTCCTATCTAACACCAACGACATCAATAACAACAATAATAATAACTACAACAATAAAACAACAAGGGCAACTAAAGGGAAAATAAATAAATAAAATATAAAAATAAATAAATATATTTATTAATGAAAGAGAGAGAGAGAAATCACCAGAGCTCACTCTGGCACCTGTAATCCTGGGGACTGAATTAGGGATCTCACACTTAAGAATCCAATGACTCATTCACTAGGCCAACTCCCCAGTCACTGCTGTTTTTTCTTTTTTCTTTTTTTTACAATTTTACTTTATTTTATTTTTTACATAACAATACAACACCCACTAGGTCCTCAGTCATCCTTTTTAGGAGCCGAACTGCCCCTGCGGCTACAGACAGACTATGACCCACATAGTCAATGACTGCCACCTCTCCAGATTCAAAGGAGGTCTCGAAACTTTACATCAGGCTCAACCTGACGCTGTTGACTGGCTACGGAAGAAGGGCAAATGCTAGAAGAAGAAGACCTCCCCCACCCACCCCAGAGTCTTTTACTTTGGTGCAATACACTGTGTTTTTTTTTCTTTTCTTTCTTCTATTTATTGGATAAAGACAGTCAAAATAGAGAGGGAAGGGGAGATAGTGAGGAAGAGAGACACCTGCAGCAGTTTCACCACCTGTGGAGCTCCCCCTTCTCCTCCCCTACCCCTGCAGGTAGGCTCGAACCTGGGTCCTTGTGTATTGTAAGGTGTGCTCAACCAGGACACCACCACCTGACCCTTTATTAATTTATTTAACCAGAGCACTGTTCAGCTCTGGCTTATGGTAGTGCGGGGTATTGAACCTGGGACCTTGGAGCATAACTATTATGCTATCTACTCTACCTCCCGTCCTTTATTTACCAAAGCACTGCTCAGCTCTGGTTTATGCTGGTGGTGGGGTTGGGAGGACCAAATTTGGGACTTTGGAGCCTCATGCTTAAAAGTCTCTTTGCATAACCATTATGCTATTTATTCCCCCCCCCCTGCTCTTTTCTTCTCTCTCTCTCTCTCTCTCTTCTTCTTCTAGCGTTTGCCCTTCTTCCGTAGCCAGTCAACAGCGTCAGGTTGAGCCTGATGTAAAGTTTCGAGACCTCCTTTGTTTGAATCTGGAGAGGTGGCAGTCGTTGACTATGTGGGTCATAGTCTGTCTGGAGCCGCAGGGGCAGTTCGGGTCGTCTCTGGCTCCCCAGCGATGGAACATAGCGGCGCACCGGCCATGGCCTGTTCGATAGCGATTGAGGAGGGCCCAGTCATAACGTGCTAGGTCAAAGCCGGGTTGACGCTTGCAGGGGTCTGTGATGAGGTGTTTGTTCTTTACCTCAGCTGACTGCCAACTCTGTTTCCAAGAGTCTGGAACAGAGAAGTTCAGTGTAGGCGTAGGGGACCAGATTGGGTGACGAGACGTCAAGCGTTGGACAGGGTGGGCGAAGATATCCGCGTATATTGGCAGGTCCGGTCGAGCGTAGACGTGGGAAATGAACTTAGATGCTGCCGCATCCCGACGAATATCTGGCGGGGCGATGTTGCTAAGAACTGGCAGCCATGGAACCGGGGTGGAACGGATGGTTCCAGAAATTATCCTCATGGAGGAATATAATTTGGAATCGATCTCTCTCTCTCTCCCCAGCCCCCCTTCTCTCCCTCCCTCCCTCCCTCCCTGCCTACCTCTCTCATCTCAGGAGCAGTGCTCAATTCTGCCTCTGGAAGTGCTTGTATAGACCCTGCAGGCCTTAAAGTCATTTGCATAACATTATGCTGTCTTCCCAGACCTTTTTTTTTTTTTTTTAATTTACTCACTTTTTGATGGTGTCCTTTGGTAAGCCAAAGATACTATACTGGATTTTTTTTAATTAATTTTTTCTTTATGGTTATTACTTTCTATGACTTCAGGAAATTTTTGCCTACCTCATGAAATCATAAGAATATTCTTTCACTAGTCTTATGCTTTTTATGGATTAGGTCCATCTTTAACTGAAATACAATTTATATAATATCTGGTATAATCTGATATATGTATATATTTCAAATAATCACCATAATAATCTAATTATCATCCATCACCATATGTAATTAAATTTTTTTCTAGTGATAAGAACTTTTAAGATACACTCTATTGCTAACTTTCAATATCAAATACAGTACTGTACACTACATCTCTAGGATTTATTTGCTTTATAACAAGAAATTGTACAATTTAACTAGTTTTATCCATTTTGCCCATTCCACTATCAGTCTGTTCTCTGCAGTTGTGAATGTGTTTTTTAGATTCCACATATAATTGAAACCACACTGTATTTGTTCTCTGTCTGGTTTATTTCACTTAGCATAGTACCCTCAAGTTCTACCCACATTGTTGAAAACATAAGAATTTTTTTCACGGATAACTGATATTCATATATGTGTGAACATTACGGCTGTGCCTGGGTGAATTACCATCCACTGATTGGTGATCCACACTTGGGTTATTTTCCTGTCTTGTCTGTTTATTGCAAGTAATAATGCTGCAATGAAATTTGAGTACGATCTACTTTGAATTAATTTTTTGCATATGGTGTAAGGTAGAGGTCAAGGTTTCCTTTTTCTCTCATATGGATACTCAGTTGTTCTATTACTATTTATCAAAAAGGCATTCTTGGGTTGGGGCGATATCAAAATGGTTATGCAAAAGATTTTAATACCCGAGGCTCTGAGGTCCCAGGTTCAATCCCCAGTACCACCATAAGCCAGACCTGAGCAGTGCTCTGGTCTCTGTCTCTGTTTCTTCCTTTCTGTGTCTCTCACTCATTAAAAAATAAATAAATAAAATATTTTTTAAAAAAAGACAGATGGGTCTGGGGAGACAACATAATGGTTATATAACAGACTTTCATGCTTAAGTCTCTGAAGTCACAGGTTCAATCTCCAGCTCCATCATAAGCCAGAGCTGAGTAGTGCTCTGGTCTTTCTGTGTCTTTTTTTTTTTTTTTTGGTATCTTTCTCATTAAAATAAAATAAATATATATTTTTAAAAGAAAGAAATAAAAAGGAAAAAAAGGAAAGAAAGAAAGAAAGAAAGAAAGAAAGAAAGAAAGAAAGAAAGAAAGAAAGAAAGAAGCAGATGGATTCTTTGGCATCTTTGTCAGCATCAAGTGACCCATAAGTACAAGTCTATTTCTGGTTCTGACTTCAGTTCCATGGGTCTGTTTGTAGCTCTTTATTCTAGTACTGTGCTGTGTTGATGACTGTAGTTTACAAATCTGGAAGTCAAGCAATATAAATCCTCCTGCACTGTGATTACATTTCTTTAGCACTGGGATTTTTAAAAGCTCCCCAGGTGATTCTTCTAATGTGCAGCCAAAAAATGGAAAACATGCTACTGTGAGCCAAAGTTTCTAGACTCAGCTTTCTAAGTTCCTATCCTCTAGGCTGATGTGATAAAACAATTATTATAGTTGATTCCTGCCTTCTTAGTTCAGAATCCTTTCCTTCTCCTCTATGGTTGATACATTAAGAACTTCATCAGTTTCTCATCTGATTCTCCACTACTTCTTGAAAAAGAAAAAAAAAAGTTCTAAGTCCTCAGTGTGGCTAAAAACAGCTGCTGGAGAAATAGCTTGACTAGTGGGACATTTGCTTGTGTGCCTGGGGTTCCACCACATGTGCTGGAGGGTACCTTGGCTTGCCTCCCTCCCTTTTTTTTTTTTTTTTTAAAAAAAGTAGGGCACCAAAGGAAAAACGCTGAGGTGAGAGTAAGGGTGGATATCCGGGCTTACCGGGGCAGTGTGAGGGTGGGGTGGGGCGTGGGTGGGATGGGACATGGTCTTTTGGTGGTGGGAATGGTGTTTATGTACACTCGTATTAACTTGTAGTCATATAAGTCATTATTAAATTAATACGAGAGGGGAAAAATTGATTGTATGTCTCAAACTTTTTAAAGCACAGACTGAATCTTTTTTATATTTTTTTATTTTAATTTTTTATATTTATTTATTTTCCCTTTTGTTGCCCTTGTTGTTTTTCATTATTGTTGTTATTGATGTCATTGTTGTTAGATAGGACAGAGAAATGGAGAGAGGAGGGGAAGACAGAGAGGGGAAAAGAAAGACAGATACCTGCAGGCCTGCTTCACCGCCTGTGAAGCGACTCCTCTGCAGGTGGGGAGCCAGGGGCTGAACCAACGTCCTCACGCTGGTCCTTGTGCTTTGTGCCATGTGCCCTTAACCCAATGTGCTACTGCCTGGACTCCCAGACTGAGTCTTTTTAAAAAACAAAGCGCAAGGACCTGCGTAAGGATTCACGTTTGAGCCCCCTGGCTCCCCACCTGCAGGAGCTTCACAGGCGGTGAAGCAGGTCTGCAGGTGTCTATCTTTCTCTCCCCCTCTCTGTCTTCCCCTCCTTTCTCCATTTCCCTAATCTAACAATGATGACATCAATAACTAAAATAATAAAAGAAGGGCAACAAAAGGGAAAATAAATAATTTATTTTATTTTGGCTTTTAAAAATGTCTTATTTTATGTGGTCCGGGATGTGGCGCAGTGGTTATGGAACTAGACTCTCAAGCATGAGGTCCTAAGTTCAATCCCCGGCAGCACATGTACTAGAGTGATGTCTGGCTCTTTCTCTCTCTCCTCCTATCTTTCTCATTAATAAAATAAATAAAATCTTAAAAAAAAATTTTATTTTAATGTGAGAAATATAGAAACTAGAGCACTTCTCAGTTCTGATTTATGGTGGTACTGGGGACTGAACCTGAGACCTCAGGCTGGGGAGACAACATAATGGTTCTGCAAAAAATGATTTTCAATCCTGAGGCTCCAAGGGTCCCAGGTTCAATTTCCAGCACCATCATAAGCCAGAGCTGCACAATGCTCTCTGTATCTCTCTCATTAAAATAAAAATATTTATAAAAGACTTAAATAAATCTTTTTTTAAAAAAGTCAGACTAAATAGAGACTAGAGAGAGGGCTCAGTAGGTAAAGCCCATGCTTTGCAAGTATGTACTCCAATCCGCACTGATTTGGGAGGAAGGTCATTCCTTAATCTCTCTGAGCTTCTTCCTTCCTTTCTTCCTTTCCTGTTTTTTTTTTAAACAAAACACTATTTTTTCCTTTTTTTAAAATTTATTTTCCCTTTTGTTGCCCTTGTTTTTTATTGTTGTTGTAGTTATTATTGTTGTTGTTGATGTCGTCATTGTTAGATAGGACAGAGAGAAACGGAGACAGGAGGGGAAGACAGAGGTGGAGAGAAAGATAGACACCTGCAGACCTGCTTCACCGCCTGTGTAGCGACTCCCCTGCAGGTGGGGAGCCGGGGGCTCGAATCCTTACTCCGGTCCTTGCGCTTTGCTTGCTTATAGTGGGATGGAGGACTGAATTTGGGACTTTGGAGCCTCACGCTTGTGAGTTTCTTTGCATCACCATTATGCTATCACCCCAACCCCCAAGTCTCTATTTCTGCATTTACAAACTGGAAATCTCTTTCCTGCCACAGGTGGTTATGAGACTTAAGTGAGCTAACCTATGTGCAGCCCACTGTGTGGACCTAGTACATGGTGAGTCCTCAATAAATCTTGATTATTTTTCTACTTTCCACCATGCTGTTCAGACCTTTCCTATTGATGATTCTCTAACTGGCCACTAGGTGGTGTCATTCTCTGACCTAACGTTGAGTGTCAGAACTGCCCCTTCAATGCCTCATCCCAGTGTCAGATTCTGACCAGAAATTAGTGTGAGGGTCAAGAAACATTTTCCCATTTTCCCACACCAACTTCTTTGTTAATTTCCATCTTTCCAGATATGTCTATCATGTATTGCATGAGATGCCTTCTTGACTTTCCAATATTTTGGTTACAATGACAACCTAAGGATTTTGAAGATGAATAGAAGTCGGGAGAAAGAAGACACTGAGGCAGTGAGAAACTGCACGTTGAGTTCTGTAAGAGAAATGTGGAACTGACTGACGCCTACAGTCATATTCTGTTCCACAGGAATTGTGATCATCTCTTCTCCCAGGCAGGCACCCCTAGTTACTCTTGCCAGCCTTCCCATCAATCAGGCAGGAGTGCCAACTACTGGTGGGATACAGAACTGGAAAAGACACAGTCCCTGCCCCCAAGGAGTTTATGGTCTGATGATGGACACAGAGCCCAAAAAATTAAGAGCTACATTTTATACACTGAAACTATCTTGAATGCAAGCTTGGAATAGGAGAGATGGGCAGAGCAAGAGTAACAAGGAGAGCTTTTCTGGCAAGTATAGGGAGGAGCCAGGACAACAGTATAATTAAAGGCTCAGGTAGAAATATGTGTTCTCTCATCTTACACAGACACCCTCAGCAGTTCCCACACTGGAAATAACCCAAGTGGTCAACAATCCCAAAAGACCGTAGAGAATCACATCAAGGGGTACCCCAGTAGCCACAGAAAGAGGCCTCCCTCCAGCTCCATCATAAGCCAGAGCTCAGCAGTCCTCTGGAAAAAAGTAAAAATAAAAGTTTAATAGAAGTATGTATGGTGTGGAAGGGGTCAAGAGAACTGGCAAATTAATTGACAAAATTAAGTTTCTGAGCAGTATACATTGCATGGGCTCTTTAGTACAAATATTAGAGGTTTATTCATTTATTTATTACTATTTAAAAATATTTATTTATTTATTCCCTTTTGTTGCCCTTGTTGTTTTATTGTTGTAGCTATTATTGTCGTTGTTGGATAGGACAGAGAGAAATAGAGAGAGGAGGGGAAGACAGAGATGGGAGGAGAAAGATAGACACCTGCAGATCTGCTTTACCGCCTGTGAAGCGACTCCCCTGCAGGTGGGGGAGCCGGGGGCTTGAACCAGGATCCTTACGTCCTTGCACTTTGCACCATGTGCGCTTAACCCACTGTGCTACCACCCGACTCCCTATTCATTTATTTCAAGAGAGATACACACAAAGAGAGCAGAGTGGTCTAGGAGGTGGCGCAGTGGATAAAGCATTGGACTCTCGAGCATGAGGTCCTGAGTTCAATCCCTGGTAGCACATGTACCTGAGTGATGACTGGTTCTTTCTCTCTCTCCTCCTTTCTCATTAATAAATAAAATAAAAAGAGAGCACTATTCAGCTTTGATTTATGGAAGGGTGCTGGGGACTGAAGCTGGGTCCTCAAGCATACAAGTCCTGTGTTCTAAAAATGACTGAGTTATATCCCTAGTTTTTGTTGGTTGTTGATTTTGTTTTGTTTTACCAGAGCACTGCTCAACTCTGGCTTGGGAGACGGGGGGGGGGGGGACTGAACTTGGATCTTCAAAGCCTCAGGCATAATCTCTTTGTATAACCATTATGCTATTCTATCTACCCCACCCTGTTTTGTGCTTTTAAAGTGAAATTTCTATTAGTTTGTCATTAAAAACTAACCCTCAGAAGTAGTTACACCAAGGGTAGAACTGAAGAATGGAAACAGAGAGTGGCAAACTTACTTCTCACCTTGTACTTCCTTTTACTCCAAATGTTTGTTTTTTTCCCTTAAACTACTAAGTATGTGTGTATTTACAGTATAAAGATAGTGAAAAATAAATAGACATTCAGGAGATCGTGAAGGAAAAGAGGTAGCCGGTACAAAGTGTCTATATGTGGGCTGAGGCTAGATTTGGGAAGGCCATAACTGGGAAAGTTCACATGAATCCTTGTCTCAGACAGCCATGAAGAGACACAGGGAGAAAGGTCTCCTGGGGACCAGGTGGTGGCACACCTACAAGCACGCAAGGGCCCAGGTTCAAGCCCCTGGTCCCCCCCTGGAGGGGGAAACTTCATGTCTCTCTCCCCTCTCAATTTCTGGCTGTCTCTGTCCAAGAAATAAATAAAGGTAATTTAAAAAGAAAGTCTCCTGTGAGATACCTGGAAAAGGAAGGAAACCACCATCTCACAGTCTTCCCATGCCAGAGAGATTTTCCCTTTCAAAACTGTTTGCAGTCTGTTTTAATCTGATGCCACTTAGAACACAATATCAGGTGTTCTGGGAGGTGGCACAGTGGATAAAACATTGTATTCTCAACCACGAGGCCCAGAGTTCAATCCCCCACAGCACATGTACCAGAATGATGTCTGGTTCTTTCTTTCTCTCTCTCTCTCCTAGTTTCCTCATGAATAAATAAATAAATACATAAATTCTTTAAAGAAAAAAAAAAAAAGAACACCAGGAGGGAGTCCAGAGAGGAAGGAACTTAACAAGCATTCATGCAAAACATTTAGTGAGTCCCTGCCATGTATCTGCAGCTGTGTTGCCAATGAAAACTGGATCAAAGGGCAAATAAGTATGTAAGACCCAGGTTCAAGCCCAGCCCCCAGTCCCCTGAAGGAAGCTTCAGTGCTGTGTTTTCTCCCATTCTCTCTAAGCCTCTCTCTCATAACAAAAACAAAAACAAAAGGCAAATAAGATCTGGAGAAACCTTCTGGCAGTGGAAATGAGGCAGTGAGATCTGTTTCAAAGCTGTTTTTTTTTTAATTTTTAATTTTTTTTTATTTTTATCTTTTTGGAGGCTAAGACTCAAACCCATACCCACTGGGAATTTGGAATTTTTGCCTTTGGAATTTTTTTTATTTTTTAAAAATATTTATTTTATTTATCCCCTTTTGTTGCCCTTGTTTTATTGTTGTAGTTATTATTGTTGTCGTTGTTGGATAGGACAGAGAGAAATGGAGAGAGGAGGGGAAGACAGAGAGGGGGAGAGAAACAGACACCTGCAGACCTGCTTTACCGCTTGTGACCGCGACTCCCCCTGCAGGTGGAGAGCCGGGGGCTCGAACTGGGAACTGGGATCCTTACCCTGGTCCTAGGGCTTTGCGCCACATGCGCTTAACCCGCCGCGCTACCGCCCGACTCCTTGGTTTTTTTTTTTTTGTTTTTTTTTTAAGACCGACTTGCAAGGTTGGATATACTAAGTCTATAACTCGGACAAAGTCAACAATTTCTGAGGTTTCTAGCTTGGGAATGGAAAGCTAGGTGGCCTTGGGTCCTTGAGCTGAGTCAACAGGGAGGAAGCTCTGGCTGGGGGCTGGGCGTGGGGGGTGGGCTGGGGAACTGAGTTCCTTTAGGATTTCTCTGCTTCTCAATGCCACCAAGGGGCACATTCTCAGTGCTGCTGAGCTTCCTGCCAGGGGCAGATTGAGGACTCGGGGCCCTTTCTCGACTGGAATTTTAAAGAGGGAGAAGGGTGGTGGGAGGCTCTCATCCTTTAACGTCAATCTCTGGCAGCAGATCTCGGTTGTCTCCTGAACTCTGACACCAGAAAAGTCAGTCACCCGGGCACAGCCGCAGGACACCGACCGGAAGGGGGCAGTGGTCCTAAGCACACCGACCGCCCCTGGGAGCCGCCCGGCGCCGCACTCCCGAGCGGGCTCGGGGCCAGGACAAAGGTCCGACTCCCGCAGACACCCTCCTCTGGACCCACCCGCGGCTGCAGCCCAGGTCCAGAGTCCCTCCTCTGATCCTCAATCCCTGTGGTTCGGAATCTGAAACCCCGATTTGGTGGGGAGCCAGTCAAAAGGTATTTCTTAAAAACACACATAAATAAATGAGCCCAATCTCTCTGAGCGCTGGGTGGGGGTGGCTTTCCCTCAACCCCACCCGCTGGTGACTCACCTCCCTCCCGGCCGTGCCTGCCCCTCCTGCGCCCAGTGCCAGGCGAGCGGGGCGGGGCGGGCACTAAGGTGGGCTCCATCCCTAAGCCTGGGCGGGCGGACAAGCTTCGGCGTGTCCCCGCGGGTGTCCCTGTTTACTCCGAGCCTGGGGGGGGGGGGACTGGCAGCCCCGCCCCCGCCCCGCCCCCCTGCACGGCCAGCCCCAAGCCAGGTCCGCGTTTCACCAAAGTCTCCAAATCACAGCACCGCCTTACCCCGGACCTGCCCTGTAGGTTGGCGGCCTCCATCCCAAACAAGGGGAGGACGGCCAAGATCCCCCCACTGCCTCCCTGATATCAGGCCTCTGCCCAGACCCACTGGGTCAGAGATGCCGAGTTTCAAAGAGAAGCCGCTCATCTCTCCCTGTGCACTGCCCAAACCCCCTGCTCCTCGCTCCCGGCCCCCCACAAAAGCTCCCCTTCAGCTCTGCAGCGCGAGCGATCAAGAGAGGCCGGGCCCGCGGGGAGCGCGCTGCAGGCACCGCGCCGCCCCGCGCCCGCCAGCGACCCCCGGCCCCGAGCTCCGCAGCCGCCCGCCGGCGCCTGGAGCGCGGAGGCTGCTGCGGCTCCCCCTCCCCAGGGCAGCACGCCAGGACGGCGCATGCGCACTCCCCGGGCTGCCGCGTAGCTCTCCCCCCTTTCTTTCCCCGCCCCTTCTCTCCCTCCCTCCTCTCCGGGTCCCCTCCCTCTCTCCCGTTACCACCCCCCGCAACTCGCGGCACCTCAGTCCAGGGAACAGTGGTGCGAGCTCCAGGCCTGTGCACTGAGGAGGCGGAAACGAGGGGAGCCCCCAGAGCTCCCTCAAGCCCCTTCCAAGGGCTCCCCCACCCGGTCCACGCCCCCCACCCCCCACCCCCCACCCCGCCTCCTCCCAATTGTGCATTTTTGCAGCCGGAGGCGGCTCGGAGATGGGGCTGTGAGCTCCGCCTGGGGAGGGGGGAAAGCAGAGCCGAGAGAAAAGCAGGGGGTGAAAGATTTGGATTGGGGGAGCAGGGGACGCGCCCGGGTCAGCAGGCCCTCCCCAAGGGGCTCAGAAGTCTGCCTCTTCACCTACGCCCCTGGTGCGCTCTACTGGAGGATAGGATAAGAATAGAGGAAGGGGGAAGAAAGGAGGAAAAAAGGGGACCCCCCAAGTGGGGGGGGGCGACGGCGAGAAGTAGCAGGACCAGCGGGGAGGGGGCGGCTGCTTGCATCAGCCCACACCATGCTGACCCCGCCGCCTCTGCTGTTGCTGCCCCTGCTCTCAGCTCTGGTAGCTGCTGCTATCGACGGTGAGTGTGATTCCGCGGCCCCCCGGACCCCTGAGGATACCCCCTCTGTAGTCCCCTGTGCTGCGCTGGGATGGGGACGGGAGACGCGGGAGGGGTGCCTTTTGTTATCCCAGTCCAGCTGACACAGCAGCGCCAGACTGGGGGCGGGGATGGGGGGTCTGATTTAGAGAATGGGGCACCCTGGGCTAATGATGCTTCCGGGACCCCCCAGCCCAAACAAAGACCCAGAGGCCTGGGAAGGGAGGAGAGGACTCCCCCTTTTCTGATTCTGGGATCCAGAGGCCTGCTCTTCCTATCTGGTCGGGGAGGGCCTCCGCCTCCCTCCATCCTCCACCCCCCCATCTGAATTGTGAAGGAATCCGGATTTGCGATGTATGCTGCAAGGGGTGTGGGGGGTAGGTGGCAGTAGGGACTGTGGCCTGTGAATCCGGTCAGGGGGTGCTCACTGGGTGCAGGGCAGGCAGGCCAGGGGAGATTGTGGGGAGGGCCCCCAGTTTGGGTGTGGAATACGGCCCAGGCGACCAGGCTTGGAGGCCCAGGTTCTGAAGTGGGCACTTCCCCCTCTCAGGGCCTCTGTCAGTGGCCTGGATAAGGCTGTGCTGGGGGGTGGAAGTGGGGGCTGCTGGCTGACGCTCTGTGACTTTGAATTTTCCTTCTTAATTCCTGGGAGCTCTGAGATGGAAACACATACACAAAACGTCAGATGTCATCATTGGGGAAGGGGACTGGAGAATGGCCTGGAATGTTGAGGTGGGAGGACTTGTGCTTCACCACAGTTTGGGCTGGAAGGAGAGTTGGAGGTTGGCTGGGGGTTAATGCCATGCCCGCTGGGCTGGGTGCACCCCCCCCCCATTCCTTGCTCCTTGGGTAAAATGTCTTTCTTGCCTCTGCTTCCTCTCCGACCTGCCCCCCCCCCCATACATACACACTTTGTATACTGCATTTATGTTTGGGCTGTGTCCTTTTGGGGAAATGGGGTGCTCCTTCTCCCCTTTTGCTGTCAGCTATTTTTCCTTTTACTTGTGAGTCATTGGTTCAGGTCTTGCCCAAGCTTTGAGCTGGGGTCATAGGACTGTGCTTTGCTGTGCTGGGTTGGGCCCCTAATTTGAGAAGGGGTGGGATCTCACCCCTTCCGGCATTTCAGTCCTCTTTCTAGCACTGGGCTCATCCTGCACCCCTCCTCCATCTTCTAGGTTTTGCCAGGTTAGGATTGGGAAAGTTTTTCCCTGAAATGAGATGATCTCTTCCTCTTTCCCCCCCTTCCCTGGACTTGCTTCAGTTGAGGGAGGGAAGTAGGAAGGGGGGGTGTCAGGAAGTGACAGTATATTCATTCAGTGGCTTTCAATTATGCCATTTTGGGGACTGTCTCACCCCCACCCCATCCCCATTACTTTAATTATCTGCTCAAGGTGAGGAAAGAGGCTGTGCTGGGAATATCCTCCAGGCCAGCCCTGACAGCTAACCCTGACCCATAATTCTCTTTCTTTCATCTTTTCCTGAGGTGGGAAGGGAAACTGAGGCCAAGCTATATGGTATGGTGACTTCTGGGAAGAATAGAAAAAAATATTTTAAAGAGGGAAAGCCCCACCGGGGACCTCATGGAGGAGAGTCTCTGTGGAGACCAGAAGTACCCGGCCCAGTCACAGACTGCCTCAGGTAGCTTCACCCCAGTTTTCCAAAGTCATGTATTTATCACATCAGTTTGGTTAATGGTGACTGGAATAGAGAGACCAGACATGTCCTTAACAATATCCTAGCCCTTTTAAAAAACCCTTCCCAACCCACACTGCATCCCTAACTAACACCAAACTCTGTCCTGAGGCCCAGGGAGAGGACCCCTCACCAGACTCTGTCCCTCTTACTTTGGGAGAGGAGCATGATTGATTTGCTCCCTCCCCCCCATCCTGGGGCCCAGAAGTGGGTAGTTGTCTAAAACACGTTCACCTCTGTACGGGACAGCCTAGAGGGCCTTCCCATCTTTTCCCCTGCCTTCACGTTCCAGGTCAACAGGTACAGAACTGTCTTCTCAGTGTTGGGAGAAGAGAAAACATGGGTCCTCTTACCTTTAATGTTTTTTTCCTGCCGCTCTCACAAACTGCTGTTCCCAGCTGATGTCACAGATTTTGATCACAGACTTCTCCAGGGAAGCAACCTGAGGAGCCTTTCCCACTCCCTCTGCCTCCTCTTCTAGGTCTGAACCCATCCCTGGGCCCACTATCTCTCTGGGCAACTCTATCTCTCCCTAGTAGATGAAGTCAGGGAGCTGTGAGAAGCCTGCTGAGATGGGACATGTTGTACTGGGGAGGGGAGTCCCAGACAGATATTATCTGCTTCCCTCGCCACATATCCTCCTGAGCAAGGCTCTTCCCAGTGACCAGGTGAGGTGGGCAGTGGCAATGAGTTATTAAGCTGAGGTGTTGGCCTTCTGGCTCCCTGAAAAGAGAAAAAGTTGCATTCTCCTTTCTCCCTTGGCTGCCCCTAGATCTTTGAACATGTCCTCTTACCTTCTTATCTTAACACAGGGATACGTAAGACATTAATTTTGGGATTGGAGGAATATTCTGACATTTGGGAATGCTTTATAAGATTTTCTTTTCTTCCAGTCTTGTTATCCTCTCTAACTCTATATTTAAAAATATTTATTTGTTTATGTATTTATTGAGAGAGAGTGATAGGAACAGAGAATCAAAGCATCACTCTGACATATCATTGTTGGGGTTGGAATATGGGACTTCATGCCTATAAATCTAGAACTCTAGCCATTGCACTGCCTCCTGGGCCACTCCTCCCTCCTCCCAACCTTCCCTCCATCACTGGTCCTCCTAAGGGGGGGAGGCAGCTGGACACCTGACTTACTAGAGCCAGATCCTCTCCAAATCCCCCCAACTCTTCAAAACTCTTTTATTACCTTTGGGAAGGAACTCTCTCTCTCTCCTTTTTTAAATCTTTATTTATTTATTGGATAGAGACAGCCAGAAATCGAGAGGGAAGGGGATGATAGAAAGGGAGAGAGACAGAGACACCTGCAGCCCTGCTTCACCACTCACAAAGCTTTCTCCTTGCAGATGGGGACTAGGGGCTTGAACCCAGGTCCTTGTGCACTGTAACATGTGCGCTCAACCAGGAGCGCCACTACCCAGCCCCGGGAAGGAACTCTTTCCTTACTCAAGTCTAATTTTCATTCCTATTGCATCTCAGCTTTGGCACATCAGAACCCCAACCCCTAGGATCCCCCCCACCCCCAGACCCCACCCTGCATCCTGTAGTCTTTTCCCTGAAACCTGCCCCCATCATCTTTCCAACCTTCAAGTCCTCTGGTGTGTGACGATGGCTCCTCTGGGTGCAGTTAATGTGTCCATGGGTCCTTGACCTTATGGGGGCTGTATACCAGGTGTGTGCATTTTGGGGAACCCTGCTATGTGTCCCCTGTAGTCCCTCCCCACACTCCCCCATATTTAGTCCCAGATTTCAACCCAGTTAGTAGGATACTGCATTGTTTGGAGAAGGAAGCTGTTGGCTCTGGAGTGCTTCCGGTGCAGTGGCCCAGACAGCCATTTAAGATGGGGGGGGGGGACAGGGAGGTAGCATTTGCTCCTCTTGCTCCCCCAGGGGAGACTCTGAGGCGACACTTGGTTAGCCAAAGACTCCGGTATTTTTTTCCTCCCCATTCTCCCAATTTCGTGGCAGGCAGTAGCCTCTATTTTGGGTCTCCATTGGTCAGACACTGCCAAGCAGGGACTTTCTCCCCAGATCAAGATTTGCCTGCCTTCACCCCACTCTCTCTGAGTCCCTGGGGTTGTATGGAGTGTGGCGTTATTCTCTGGGTTCAGCCCCAGACAACTGTGTCATTATCTTGGCGAGCTGAGACCAAGACTCCTTTCTGTCTCTTCTGCCCCTCTCTCCCTGTCATTGCTGTGTGCTGCCTTGGCACTCGGAACCTCTGTCTCCTGTCCTCTTGCTGCCCGTCCTCTGCCCTCTCTTGCTGTGTCTCCCAGTCTCTGTTGCTTCCTTTGTTCCTGCCTGTCTCCATCCACCTCCATGCGGACGGACCTCTTGGTGTCCCTTGAGCAGCCTAGAGGCAGAACTTTCCCACATGCTCCCAGGTCCCCTCTCACCATGTGGGCCTCCTCAATAGTCCAGTTTGGCAGGGAGAGTCTCTTCCACTTCCCTTCAAGTTCCTCCTTCAACCCTCCCACCCCCATTTTGGGAATGACTTTTGGAGAGAACTGTTTCTTATAGAAAGGAACTTGATACCCTTTGTGGACTGGGGGGGGGGGGTCCTGGAATGGAGGTATTTTTGAAGGAAAGAGGAGAGGCTAGATTTCTAGCAGAACTTCCTGGTGACCAGGAGCCTGAGGGCTGGAGAAAGGGGATGAGAATGGGCCAGGAGCTCCAAAAGTTCACACAGTGAGTAGAGGCCAGTGGGTGTTGAGGGTGGGCTGAGAGAGGGTGGTGCCCAGAGAGGCCTGGGGAGCAAGGCGATGACCTCCGGACCCATTCAGGGATATGCGTTTTATTTGTGAGGAGACAGGAGACGAAGGGATGCTGGTAAGGTCACTGGCCAGGTTGATGTCCCGCTGAGTCAATATTGACTCAGGATGGAGGGGGAGACCCTTCCCTGCCCCTGGCAGTCCACGCCATCCAGTCTGTCCTTCTGTCCAGGCCGCAGAGCAGAGGCCCAGACTCAGGAATGACAAAAATGTGTCTGAGCCTCACAGAGCTGCGGGGAAAGAGCCACCGGTAACACCCAAAATACATAAAATTCAGTGAAAAGCTCTCGTTTTTTGGGTCTGGAAGGCCCCACTCCCTTACCCCCACATGTTTGAAAGTTCAGATTCCTGCAGGCTGTATCCTCCACCCCCTGCCCACCCCACCCCCCAGCTCCTCTGTACCCTCAGAGAGAGCATGTGGTTCCCTTTAGAAAACACTCCCCCCACACAGCCTATCTCTGTCCGCTGCTGAGAAGGGCCTCAAGGCTTCTTTCCTGCTTTTCTTGCCTCCTGTCCTTGTCCCTAAGAAGAACCACTGAGGTTTCACTTCTCTCCCTCCTTCCCTCCTTTCTCCTTCCATGGGGATCAGCAAATGGGTCCCCTCCTAGAGAAGGCTCTGTCAGGGTCTGTCTTCTCCTGTCCCCACTCTCTTCCACTCTTGGCCCCTTCCCCACCCACTGCCAAGGTCCTGGAACTGGATGGAGGATGCCAGCCAAGGCTCAAGTGGGGTGGCAGGGTCTGTGTTGTGTCTGGATAGATACACACCCAACCCTACACCTCCTGTCCGGGCTCCAGCATGGTGGCCCTGGGGGCCAGGGCTGGGCTGGGTGCCTGGCTTGGAGGGGAGGCAAGGGTGTTGGCCAGTGTTAGCATGTCGGTCACATTCATCTCCAGGCAAAGCTGAGAACAGACGGCCCCTGTGTCCTGGCATTCTCTCTGCAACTTCACTCATGCTCCTCCCTCGCTAGTCCTCTCCTCCTCCTTCTCCCTCTCTCTTCCTTCTCTGTTGTTCTTCCTCTCTCTCCTCCATGTCTTCCTCTCTGCTCTGAAGGTTGCTGAAGTCCACCCCCACTCCCAGGAGACCACTCCCCATTCCTAGTGCCCAAGAACCAACATTTTTTTCCTGGTGTCTCCAAACCTCGTTCTCTTCATCTGTCTCCATTGTAGTGGTCAAGAGGAAGTTATCCATTCAGTTATTCACTACTCTGTGCCTCAGTTTCCTCTTCTGTAGAACGGGGACTGCAAAGGCTTGTGAGGGTCTAACTGAGTTAATAGGTACAAATGCTTCAGAACAGCAACTGGCACCCCTTTGCCATGTTGAAAGGCATCTGGGACTTCCCATAGTTGGGAAGTCCCAGTTCTAGGTCTCCAATTTAACACCCTGTTGTCCCCTCATCTAGGCTGCAGGCCATGAAGGTGGAGTTTCTGGGTGCTGGCATCAGACTAGGGTTGGCTGCTGGCTCTGAGCAGATTACACATTTCCTCCCCCCTCAGAGTGAGGCTGCCTTGGCTGTGTAGACTGCCCCAAAGTAGGTTATTTGTTTCTTCCCTCTCCTCTCCCCCTGAAGGAAATCAAAGACAGGCCTCAGACTTCAAATCTGAGATTCCTGGGGCTTTCTCCACCCTGACTGACTGGAGGTAAAATCTCTCACATGTTTCTCCACAATCCTTTTGCGACTGGCCCCTGGGAGATACGCCCCCCCCCAAAAAAAAAAAAAAACACCTCCCAGACCCTAGTCCTGAAGGGATGTACCAGGGGACAGGGGTCCTAGTGCTCCTAGTCCCTCCCCCATCCCCCACTCATTTCCCAGCACATCTGGTTTGTGAATCTCTCTCATTCCAGCTTTTGGAGTTTGCCAGCTGCTGTTTCCTCTGTCGAGTTTAGGCCAAAAGTGGGGGAGGGGGACAGTGGGGGGTGAAGGGTAGACGACAAAGTGAGGACACCAAGGAGGGAAGCATGGCTGGGATGCAGAATGGGGGGGGGGGCTGGAGTGACCAATAGTGACCCCCAGCTGGGGGCTGGGATTGTGAGTTTTGCATTGAGGAGGAGTGGGTATATGAACTGAGTTCAGGTGTGTGTATGTGTGGGGGGTGCTTGAGGGCATGGGGGCTATTTCTGGGCTTCAAATCACCCATCTGCCTGAGTTCCATTCCAGCCTCCTGAACTCCCCCAGCCACTGTGGCTGGCCAGGGGATGAGGAAGGTTCTCGGCATGCTAACGAGGTTGGCCGGCTGTTTCCCTGGGAAGACCTCACAGCTGGCCCAGTGGGGCAATGAACTCAGCATTATCCACCTCCTCAAGGGGCCTTTATTCCCTACTCAAAGAGGGTTGGGGTGGGGGGAAGCTGAGAGAGGGCTGGGGGGGGGGGCGGCGGGCTAGCCTATCCTTGATGTGTTTCCTGAACTCCCCGCCTGAGTGCAGTCCCCTCTGCCAGTGATGGGGGTTAGCAAGGAGGACATCACCTCGGACTCTGTCCCTCCCAGCATCCCTCCCTGCACAGAGTCCTGACATACTTTACTGATTCTTGATCCCAGCCTTGAGTGCTTGGTGTCCTGCATATGAGCTAGTGTGGGCAGCTGTTGCCCCAGGGGGCTGTGGCTTCTGAGGGGACAGCTGGTTTCTCTTTGGCACCCCAGGGCCTAGGACAGCACCAGTACAGAGCTGGGCTCCAGTGCACATAGCTGAACAGAAACATCCCAGGAAAGGGTGGCTGAGGGCTGGAAAGCTGAAAGCCCAGCCCTGGATGGACATGGAGGCACCTGGGGAACATTTCTCCTCGTGAGGGACAGGGCTGTGGATAGCAGAGAAAGCTCCCCAGTGTCTGTCCTGAGGGGAGATGGAGAGACTGGTGTGGATCACACCGTTGGAAAGCTTAGTCAGCCAAATGGGTTTGAGTCACTGTTTGCTATGGGGCCCCACCCTCTCTGAGCCGAGTTTTCTCAGCTTCGAAAGGGTGGTATTTGAAGACATAGCTTGTCATACTGTGCAGGGGATTAAATAAGGTGATACCGGAAAAGGACTGGTTTACCATAGTTCTTGCCACACAGAGACCCCACAATAAGAGTCAGTGGTGCCATTCTCATTTCCTCCTTGGAGAATGAGCTCAGGGTTGGGCCTGAGGTAAAGATGGGAGTCAGAGGGAGGTTGCTGTAGGTGGGGAGCTTTGGCCCCACAGTCCTGGCTATGGTGACTTCACAGGCTGGCTGGACCCAAACCATCCTGACGGTCATCCTGGACATCCTGATCAGTGTTGGGTGTCTCTGCCTTCCCATGACATCTGCTGAAAGTCCTCCCCTCCTAGAGGCCTAGCTGGCAAGGGAGGCTGTATTTTTAGGGGGTGGAGGTGGAGACAGGGAGCCTTGCGTTGCCCTGCCCTGCCCAGCCCAGCCCTGCCCTGCCCTCCTCCTTCTCAGCTGTTACCACCTGCAGGTCACCCCTGTGTCAAGGGCACCCCACACATGGACTTCCGTTTGCAGGCCTAGTGATGAAGGCTTGAAGGTGGGTGGGCTCCATCAGCTGGGTGTGTCCCAGTGGGTGAAAGAGCCAAGCAGTTCCATGAAGACCAGCTCTGACCTTCCAGAGGGAGGAGAGGAAGTAGAGTTACTGCTCCCTTCTCTTTGTGCAGAAATTGTTGAAAATTTATACTTGAACCAGATGCCTTGTACCAAAACCCAGGCCTCAAATGACAGTTCCTTTTTTTAAAATATTTATTTATTTATTCACTTTTGTTGCCCTTGTTTTATTGTTGTAGTTATTATTGTTATTGATGTTGTCATTGCTGGATAAGACAGAGAGAAATGGAGAGAGGAGGGGAAGACAGAGAGGGAGAGAGGAAGATAGACACCTGCAGACCTGCTTCACCGCCTGTGAAGCGACTCCTCTGCAGGTGGAAGGGAGGGACTCGAACTGGGATCCTTACGCCGGTCCTTATGCTTCGCGCCACATGCGCTTAACCCACTGTGCTATCGCCTGACTCCTGACAGTTCTATTCCATAGTGCTTAGGATTCAATTTTTCTTTTCTCTTCAACCTTGTAGTGAGACTATGTTGAAGAAGATGCTATTATTCCAGGACCTGCTATACAGAAAGCATGTCAAAGACCTAAATGCCTCATCCATCATTGTCAGTCTGTCAGCAAAGTGGGGGGTGCTGGCATCTGACCAGTATCACCCAACACAGCTGGAGGTTTGACCCTGAGTCTGGAGGCACGGGACAGGCAGCCCAGGGATTAGATGGGGGGAGACAGTAAAATGTGCATCCTGAGCCCTCTCTAGTCCTACCCCAAAGGTGCATGACATCCCAGGAGTAACCCTGAGTGACCTGGTTACTCCTAGCACAGGAACTGGGGCTCAGAGTCTGGACCAGTGGGAACTTGTGCTGGGGCAGGGGGAGGAACCCAGGAGGCGTTAAGGTAACAACCACCCTTCATTTACATCTCCCCCTTTGCCCTTGCCCCTAGCCCCCAAGACGTGCAGCCCCAAGCAGTTTGCCTGCCGAGACCAGGTCACCTGCATCTCCAAGGGCTGGCGGTGTGATGGCGAGCGGGACTGCCCCGATGGCTCTGACGAGGCCCCTGAGATCTGTAAGTCCCTTTTCTTCACCCTGGGCCACCTTTTTTCAGTCACCCCCATGCTTCTGATCTCACCCCTTTCCTTTTGGCCTTGGCCTTGGGATGAGGACAGCTGATGTCCATCCTGCTGTGGACCTTGCTCTGGGATTGTTTGCCTATGACACAGCTGGAACTGTCCTCTCCTGCTCTTCAAAGTGGCCGGCACAGTGGGCTGTGCCCTTAACCTCTGGCTACAACCCAGAGTGCTCCTAGGCCTGTCTGGCTCTGCTTTCTGGGCAGAGGAGTGGCCAGGCCTCTCTTCCTTTGTCCCTGAACCACTTGACCATTGATGGGTGCCCCCAAGTCTTGTCCTCAGGTCCGAAGACCAAAGGCCACAGGCTCTTGCTCAGTCTGCCCCTCCCTTGCTTGTGTCTTTCCCGCCACCCCTGCTCCCAGTAAGTGGTGTAATCAGAGGCAGCTGTTTAAACTGGGAGAAAGGTCCCTGCCCAGCCTTTCCCCTACCTGTGGGGGGTTGCAGCACATGCTGGCAGGACCTCATAGTCCTGGGCAGCTGAGAGAGTTTTGGGGTTACCACTTTTGGGTGACTCAGCCTGGGTCTTGGCCACCCTGCATCCTCAAACCCGTCTCTCTTCTCTTTCCTGGGTTCATCCTGCTCCAGCCCCAACCCCTGTCCTTTCCCTACACCCCCACTCATAATTATCAGGGGGTAATTTTATGGCCTGAAATGGATCCAACGGTTCTCTCTATCTTACCCCTACACCCTGCCCTGGAGAGCGGATGCCAGGGGTAATCTACTGTGTCTCTGCAGTGGGGGCACTTCAGCTGGAATGTCTTCTTCCTGATGCCACCTTTATGCCCCTTGCATCTGACTCCATGCTTGGGGTTAGGAAAAAGAAAACCATGCTGAGAGGCAGGGGTGGATCTGGCTCTCCTAGCCTGTCCTCCCCATAGTTTGGTGCAGGGCTCACCACCTATCTACACATCCCCATACTGTCCCTGCTCATGCATTCCCAGGCCCCACATACTCACGCAGCCACTTCTGGGGTTTGACATCCCCCTCCACATGTCAACACACAAAGGTAGATGCAACTCAGGTGCACCCTGAAACAGATGTAGAAACAGCCTGTGTGCAGACAGACACTCCCACCCCCAACCCAGATTCAGCCTCTATGCACCCGGAAACACGCTGCAGGCACCAGCATGGGCTGACACACTAGCACACCCTCTTTGCACCCTGCCACAGTCCTGCCCCTCAGTGTGCTCAGACCCAGGCCTGAAGGAAGATGCTCGTACATGCAGACCCTCCTTGGCTTCCATGCCCTGTCCAAGCCTGGGAGCCCACAGTTAGTGATCTCTCTGCTAGTGCACATGCCTCACTTGTTTGGCCTCCTGAGTATGGCCTGAGCAGCTCTTCCTACCAGTTCATCTTCTTGGGCAACAAAGGAAAAACCAGACACACCACTAGTAGACTATAACCTTTGACCTTTCCCAGATCTTTTTATCACACAGATCACTCAAGAATACTGCTTTGGGGTGGGGGTAGATAGTATAATGGTTATGCAAAGAGACTCATATGTAAGACTCCAAAGCCCCAGGTTCAATGCCCTGCACCACCATAAGACACAGCTGAGCAGTATTCTGGTAAAATAATAATAATAATAATAATAATAATAGCACTTTCCAGTGGCCTGGGAGGTGGTGCAGTGGATACAGTGTTGGACTTTCAAGCATGAGTTCTTGAGTTCTATTCCTGGCATTGTGTGTTCTCTAGTGATGCTCTAGTGTCCTCTCTCTCTGAGAAAGAATGTATTTTAGTGAATGTGTTCAAAATATTTCAGTATGCTCTATTTGATAGGTCAGAAAGAATTGGGAAGGGAAGGGAAAATAGAGGGGGAGAAAGAAAGATAGACACCTGCAAACTTGCTTCACTGCTCGTGAAGCATTCTCCCAACAGGTGGGAAGTGGAGGCTTGAACCCAGGTTCTTCTTCATGGTACTGTACCACCAACTGGCCCCCAAGATTATTATTTTTAATTCAGTGCCCACAGCCTTTCACAGACATGACACCTCAGAACTTGATTTAAAAAAATTTTTTTATTCTCTTTATTTATTTATTTATTGGATAGAGACAGCCAGAAATCAAGAGGGAAGGGGGGGATAGAGAGGAAGAGAGATAGAGAGACACCTGCAGCACTGCTTCACCACTCGTAAGGCTTTTCCCCTGCAGGTGGGGACTGGGGACTCGAACCTGGGTCATTGCGCACTGTGACATGGGCGCTCAACCAGGTGCACCACCACCCAGCCCCTATAATTTTTTTAATCTTTATTTATTGGATAGAGACAGACAGAAATCGAGGGGGGAGGGGTGATAGAGAGGGAGAGAGACATCTGAAACACTGCTTCACCACTCACAAAGCTTTCCTCCTGCAGGTGGGGACCAGGGACTCTAATCTAGGTCCTTGAGTTTTATCACATGTGTTCAACCAGGTGCGCCACCACCCGGCTCTAGCTCCTCTTATGTATTTATTTATTTATTTATTTATTTATTTTTGCAGATGTAGTATTAAGCCTTCAAAAGTAAGCGTGTATAAGTGTATGTGTGTTTTATTTTTTCACCAGAGCACTGCTGCTTATGATGGTTCCAGAAATCCAGTTTAGGACCTTTGAGCCTCAGGCATGAAAGTCTTCGCATACCCATTATGCTGTCTCTGACTCCAGTGTGTGTGTTATACTTACAGTTTTACTACAGCACACCTGAATAGCTGCACATGACTGGTGTTATCTATTTGTCCAGTTCCAGGAACCTTGGTCCAACTCTCAGCTCCAGGCTCTGTGACCTGGGGAGCTATGGAGATGAAGTGTTCTTCATCATTCATGTTTTTCTTAGTGCATTGAAACCTTTCAGCTCTCACCTCAGCCTACATACACCCTGAATGTGGAATATTGGTGTATTGGGGTGCTGACGTGTGGGGCACTTGGCAAGTGGCCTCTTCACCCAAGGCTGCCCCCAGGCATGTGACATCTGTTGTGTGTAGAAGAACTCTAGGTGAAAGAATAGTTAGCCCTGGGGCTGGGAAGTGGCGCACCTGGTTGAGTGCACATGTTATAATGGACAAAGATCGGGTTCGAGCCCCTGGTCCCCACCTGCAGGGGGAAAGCTTTGTGAGTGGCGAAGCAAGGCTGCAGGTGTCTCTCTGTCTCTCTCCCTCTCTATCACCCTCTTGCCTCTCAATTTCTGGCTGTCTATCCAATAAATACATAAAGATAATAAAAAAATAAAATAAAAAGAATAATCAGCTCCTGAGACTTTCTGAGAGCTAAAAATGCACGTGTCCAAAACCCCAATGCCCCTTGCCCCAATGAACAAATGGCTTGGTCACACCTATCTGCCTGTCCTTCCAGGTCCACAGAGTAAGGCCCAACGATGTCAGCCGAATGAGCACAATTGCCTGGGCACTGAGCTGTGTATACACATGTCCCACCTCTGCAATGGAGTCCAAGACTGCATGGATGGCTCTGACGAGGGCGCCCACTGCCGAGGTAAGGAAACTCCCAGCTGGGTTTAGTAAGTGCTCAGCTGGCACTTGATAGTTTGGGCTACCTCCACCGGAAGGTTGTCCTCACACATTCGTGGGGAAGAGGTGGCGGAGGGTAGATAGCATAATGGTTATGCAAACAGATTCTCTTGCCTGAGGCTCCAAAGTCCCAGGTTCAATCCCTCTTACCACCATAAGCCAGAGCTCAACAGTGTTCTGGTTAAAAAAAGAGAAAAGAAAAGAAAAGAAAAGAAAAGAAAAGAAAAGAAAAGATAATCCTGTTGTCCTGCACAGAGTACCAGCAGAGAGTAGTCCTAGGTCAAGCTTGCACTTGTCTTTTTTTTTTTTAATTTAATTTATTTATTTATTTTCCCTTTGTTTTTGCCCTTGTTGTTTTATTGTTGTAGTCATTATTGTTGTTGTTATTGATGCCTTCGTTGTTGGATAGGACAGAGAGAAATGGAGAGAGGAGGGAGAGACAGGGAGAGAGAAAGATAGACACCTGCAGACCTGCTTCACCACTTGTGAAGGGACTCCCCTGCAGGTGGGGAGCCGGGGGCTTGAACTGAGATCCTTATGCCGGTCTTTGTGCTTTGCGCCACCTGCGCTACCGCCCGACTCCCTTGTCTTTTTTTTTCCCCCTCCAGGGTTATTGCTGGGGCTCAGTGCCTGCACCACGAATCCACTGCTCCTAGAGGCTATTTTTTTCTCTTTTGTTGCCCTTGTTGTTTTTAAATCATTGTGGTTATTATTATTGCTGTTATTGATGTCATTGTTGTTGGATAGGACAGGGAGAAATGGAGAGAGGAGGGGAGGACAGAGGGGGATAGAAAGACACCTGAAGCGACTCCCCTGCAGGTGGGGAGCCAGGGGCTCGAACCAGGATCCTTACGCCAATCCTTGCGCTTCGTGCCATGTGTGCTTAACCCGCTGTGCTACCACCCGACTCCCTGCACTCAAGTCTTACTCTGTGAGCCTTGCAGGCCTCTTGTGGGGCTGACTGGGAACTTTCCTCTGGCTGTATGTACTTGGATAAGTCATTGTCCGCCTCCAGACCTCAGTTTCTCTCTTATAAAATGAGAGTTTTATTTATTTTCCTTTAATTTTTCTTTATTTTTATCAGAGAGAGAGAAAGATACAGTGAGAGAGAGGCCAGAGCACTGCTCAGCTTTGGTGTATGATGGTGCTAGGGCTTGAACCTGGGGCCTCAGAACCTCAGGCATGAAAGACTTCTGCATAACCAATTATACTGTCTCCCCAGCCCAAAATGAGTGTTTTATACTAAATCAGTATTTGTGTACTTTTTGTATTTTTTTTTTCTTTTGGGCAAATGGTGGGGTTCTTTAAATAGTTTATTACATGAAATCTGAGTGTTAGCAGAGCAGAGCCCATGCTGTGATGCAGTTGGGGGATGGAGGTCTGGCTTTTCACTTCCCCTGCCAGTGCCCCCAATCATCCCTCAGGAACTGCAGGTCCTCAGTCCCTTAGAGCGGGGGCCAGCCACCTGCGCGAGAAGGGATTGCTAAGCAAGGCTTCCTTCCTACTTGTCACTGGAGTTACTGCCATTCTACCCTCAGGCCAGGGCTTGTTTGAGGGAGGACTCTCAAGGAGGGAGGCACAGCCCTGGGCCTGGAGGTCAGGGAATCATAATTTCTGCCTTCTGCTGCCCTCAAGGTCTTGCATGGAGGCCAGAGCAAGCCCCTCAGGGGTGGAGATGGCTTGGGGGAGGAGGGTGCCCTATACTGGTACACATGTCAAAAAACACATCTGCCTGTGGGAGGAGACACATCTGGATCCTATTCACTGTGGACAGGGAGCTGGTGGGAGATTTTTATCCTACACTTTGGTTGATGTTGCATGTTTTTGCCTGAAGCTTCTGGGATGAGGGTGGGCATTGCACTGCCTCCCGTACCACACTCAGCCCATCTTCAGTGGAGCACATTCAGACCCGCTTCCTCCCGAATGTCTTTTCTGTTTCAAAAACAACAGTGAACTCTGAAAACCTAGAGTTTGAACTGCCTTCTCTGGTCTTATGGAAATTGGTCCACCCCATATTCAAAAGAGAAAGTCTTTTCTAGATTTTTCAGAATAAACTATACTCCCCTTTCTGGAGGATTACTGGATAGGCTCTCTGGTAAAGAGGGGAGGCGTATCTGGGGCCTCCCATCAACCCCTCTGTTCCCAGCAGGCTTAGTGCCTCTAAATGTCTCAGCATCTTGGGCAAGCTCTGTCTCCTAGGTGTGGGGGGGTGGGGGTATTAGGCAGCTGGACAATGGGGGCTTTGTGGTAAGGCCACCCGGCCCCACGCAAAGCCATTAATTGGGTCGCTGGTCTGGGGGTGAGGGGGAGGCAGCTAGCTCCCACCTCTCCGCCTCCTGCCTCCTGCCCTTCTGTCTCCCTGTGGAAGTGGGTCAGTGACAGGAGAAAGATTAGAGAGGGGTCCCGTGGGAGCTAGTTTTGCTCCACCTCCTTCCCTCCACCTGGACCTGAAGCTTTCTGTTTGAGGTCTCTAGGCCTCAAGGGATTATGCCGAGGGGTGCTTCCAGACACCTGGGACCCTGCATAAAAATTTGCCTTCTAGGCTCACTCTCCACTCACAGGCCTGAAGCAGTTTGACAGTGCCCAGGCAGTACAGACAAGAGGCATGCAAGGGGAGTAAGAGTCACTGTCCCCAGGCCCCCACTGATGTCAATAAGTCATGAGGACCCTCTCTCCATGGGGTCAAGTAGAGTCCAGAGTAGGGGAGTGTGAGTCCTAAGACATTAGCTGATTGTGTGATGTTGGACCTGTCTTATACCTTCTCTGAGTATCTGCTTTTTAAAAAAAAATTTTTTTAATTGTATTTATTAGTTGGATAGAGGCAGCCAGAAATCAAGAGGGAAGGGGGAGATAGGAAGAGAGACAGAGAGACACCTGCTGCACTGTTTCACCACTTTCCCCCTGCAGGTGGGGACCGGGGGGCTCGAATCTGGGTCCTTGTGCATTATAACATGTGCACTCAACCAGGTGCACCACCACCCTGCCCCCCTTCTCTGAGTATCTGTTTCCTCTCTTCCAAAATCTTCTGAAACCTCTTCTGCATCTGACACTGCAAGTCTGGAAAGTGGTTTTGGGGGAAGGTTGTAGTTGAGATGTGGCTGCCAGGTCTGGAGGCCTGAGTGTGTGTTCCTGCCTCACACAGAGCTCCGGGGCAACTGTTCTCAGCTGGGCTGCCAGCACCACTGTGTCCCCACACTGAGTGGGCCTGCCTGCTACTGCAACAACAGTTTCCAGCTGCAGGCAGACGGCAAGACCTGCAAAGGTACGTGAGCACACATGGCCACGTGTGTGTGTGCTGGGGTGGGGTGGGGCCAGCGGGTCAGAGACTGGAGGTCTGACTTGGGGGAGGGGATGGGAGTTTTGAGGGAGAAGTCTAGCCTAGAGGCAGGACTCAGGAGCCTTAACCACTTGTTTCCACCAGACTTAAAACTCTGGTCTTAAAATTATCCAGCTCATCTGTTTAGTTTTCTTGTAAAGAAATCAAAGCAGTGTATCTGAAACCAAAGTCCCCCTTTGACAAATGCACTTCAGTCCTGGCCCCTTTCCCATATCTGTGGAGGTCAACAGTGTTATCAGTTTGTTCTCTCTCCTGCTGGGTCTCTCGGTGCGTTTGTGTACACACACTCACAGGAAACCAAAGCGAGAGCATTGTCTCAGGGCATGTGCTTGTGCTTTGCTTTGCTTTGCTTTAATTTGGTTTTCTTTCCTTTTCCTTTTTAACATGTAAATGTCGTTTTGTGCATATCTCTTTTCAACTTTTCCACTCAGTATGTTCTAGAGATGTTTTCCATGTGAATGGAAAGGTAGAGCAAGTTCTACCTTGCTCGTTTAGAAACCACTGTGATGGAGGACTAGTACAATAGTTTACTTGGCCACCTGATGAGTAAAATGTTCCCTCTTTCTCTCTATTACAAATAATGCAGACTTTTCTGTTTTAAATTTATCCCCTTGAGCCATTGCCTAGATGCAAAAAACTCCCAGTCACTCTCCCTTGCACTTTTCACATATAATTTATCTTATTTTATGTGTTTTGGTAATAACAATGTGTCATTCCTTAGCAGGGTTGAACTTTCACAGAAGTAGCAATAGGAATCTGTGTTATTCACTGATGCACCCCTCCCCCAGCCTTCTGGGCATAGAACCTGGCACATAGTAGTTCCTCAGGATACCTTTCCTGAGTGGGCGGCTGCTAGGCCACGTGGAGCTATTTCTCTAGGGCAGGTTCTGAGCCTGGACTTGCCGAGTGATAAAGTTTGTCCTTTTCTTGTTGTCATGGATTCTACCAAGCTATCTTCCCACATAACTGTGGGGATGGACACACCCATCAGTGGCAGCTGAGGGGACCCACGCTCCTTCCCTTAACACCCTGGAAATGACCTCTGCTTGTCCTTCCCCACAGACTTTGATGAGTGTTCAGTGTACGGCACGTGCAGCCAGCTATGCACCAACACCGATGGCTCCTTCCTGTGTGGCTGTGTGGAAGGCTACCTGCTGCAGCCGGACAACCGCTCCTGCAAGGCCAAGAATGGTGGGTGGTGTCACTTGTGGCCACAATGCTGGGTTTCTGGGGGGGCCATTTCCAGAGACATCCTGGAGGTCTTGGTGATATTGACTTGTCTTTCTTCCATCCACAGAGCCAGTAGACCGCCCCCCAGTGCTGCTGATTGCTAACTCGCAGAACATCTTGGCTACGTATCTGAGCGGGGCCCAGGTGTCCACCATCACGCCCACCAGCACAAGGCAGACCACAGCCATGGACTTCAGCTACGCCAATGAGACTGTGTGCTGGGTGCATGTGGGGGACAGTGCTGCCCAGACACAGCTCAAGTGTGCCCGCATGCCCGGATTGAAGGGCTTCGTGGATGAGCACACCATCAATATCTCCCTCAGCCTGCACCGTGAGTCACCAGCCCTCCACTTGGAGGATGGGGTGGGCTGGGGAGATGGGCAAGATGGTGTCTTGGATGGGTCCACCCCCGAACTAGAAGGCAGAGGCAGAGGGCTGGGCATAGTGATGCCTAGTTGGGGTGGAGACAGAGCCCTTCCTGGCTCTACTCTTTCCTCTGTCTCTGGACTAAGTCTCTGGACAGATCCTGTGTTTTGGGCCCAAGGCTGAGGAAGGCCTCCTAGGAGAACTGAGGATGGACAGAGCAATGCTTGGTCAATCTCTAGAGAGTAGGTACTGTCCCTTCTCAGAGAAGAGTGCTGATTAGACTGCAGAGGGGCTTTCCCACACTCTGAGAGGTCGGGCAGGGGAAAGCAGCCTGGGCCTGGCTAAGGGCACAGAAGCTGGGGCCTGGCTGCTATTTTCTCTCTGTGTCCCATCCTTTCACTTGCTGAAGGCTGGATGTGAAAGTCCTGAGGCTCTTTGGGGAAGACCATGTGGCAGCACATGAACTTTAGGAGGAACAGTGCGAGCTGAGGTCTAGTGAGCATTTTTTTAAAAGATTTTATTTATGTATTAATGAGAAACATAGGAGGAGAGAGAAAGAACCACGCATCACCCTGGTACATGTGCTGCCGGGGATTGAACTCAGGACCTCATGCTTGAGTCTGTGCTTTATCCACTGCACCACCTCCCAGACCACTCTTGTGAGCATTTTAAGACCCCCGATGTTCCCATAGGGGCTCCCTTCACTGGCTGTACTTGACTGTCATGAGGTAGAAGAAGGGGTGTCAGTGGGGACAAGACTCTGGCACAGAGCCACCACCTGGAGCAGTCCTGCTCATCTCAGATGCTGTTAATTAAGCAAACAAAACATCCCATTTCCAGAAAATGAACCAGGGAGCATGGTTTGGTGTGTGTGTGTGTGTGTGTGTGTGTGCGCGCGCGCGCGCGCGCGCGTGTATGTGGATTGAGGGATGATTTGACTCTCAGCGGGGCAGGTAACTTCATCTATGACTGTGAGCAAACCTGAATTCCCTGCCTCTGCTCTGATTTCCTAATCTGCATAATGGGTTTGAGATTATCTACTCAGATAAATTCAAGTGACAGCCAGAGGTAAAAAGAGGAAGGGCCTGTGTGAGGGCTAGAATGGTGAACCATGGACACTGCCTAGAAGATCTTGGAGTTCCTTCAGGGGAGCCCATAAGATGATGCACACAGAAGACAGAGACCCCCAGAGGACACAAGGGAGAGACCTGGGGGCTCCATGGTCCCCCATAATATGGCCCACACCTGAGAACCAGCTCCTCCAAGCATCCCAGTGCTGTCCTTGGCCACTGGTGAGCAGGACTCACCTGTCAGAAGACCTATGTCCTCTTGGAGTGCTGGGCTGGGGGCTGTCCCACTTAGTGGTTGAGCTCTGGAAGGGTGAGCAGCTCAGGGATCCCCATGGCACAGAGCTTAAGATTGGGGCAACCCCCCTGAGACAACTGTCCTCTTCCTGCTCCTCTCTGCAGCCCCACCCAACTGGCCTGTCTGGGCAAAGAGCCCTGGTGGTTCCTTTCCTGATCCTGCCTCAGGCCCAGCTCTGGGCGGACCTGATGGCAACTTCCTCAGCTTCTGCTCCAGCCTGGCCCTTCTCCTCCCTTCCTCTCCTGGAGAACCAGGAAATAATCTCAGACGGGTATCCCTCCTTTGGCAAACAGAGGTCTGCTGGATCTCCTCTGGGGCAGAGTTCTGGAGGCTGAATGAGATCAAGGTTCTGGTGGTCCTCTCTTGCCCCTACCATTCCCTGCCCTGCCCCCACCCCACGCCCCATGTCGCCTGAATGTCTGGCTGTCACCCGAAGATGGTTGTTTTGCTCTCATCCCACAAACTAATTATGGGCCCTAGCTAAGGATGTCGGAAGTGTCTTTTCCCTAGCACCCTCCCCGCCCCCAGTCAGTCCCCCTTTCCAGAAGGGGCTGAGTGGGGTGCCCTGGTGTGCTAGGCACCTGGGCCCAGGCTCACCTGTGTGGTGAACTGCTGGCCTGTAATTAGTTTCCCCAGGGGGCTGGGGCAGAAAGGCTGCTGCTTTCTCCTGCTTTCTCCCTGCCCTCAGGGGCAGCCCTCCCTGCAATCAGCCCGTTCTTGGCTCTGACAGTGACCTCCATCAGACCAAGGGCTGAGCCCTCTAAGGGGAGGAGGAGCCTGACAATTAGAGGTTCTGGAGCTGGAGAGAGAGGCCTAGAGAAGCCAAAGGAAGCCCACCTGCTGGTGTGGGAAGAAGGGGGAGCCTGCCCCAAAGAAAACTCTGGAGACAGAAATAGAATAGAAAGAAGGAAGGAGGCCAGGAAGTGAGGCTGTTTCACATGGGTGCTAAAGCATGTGTGAGCCTGACCTGCTATGAGTCCTGCGAGCCCCCAGCCCCATGGTCAGTGCAGCTTCAGGGAGTGGCTCCAACCCTTTGCTGTCCTGATCCTCTGTTCCTACTCTAGAGCGGGGGAGACCTGCTGACCTGTGTCCTCTGCCTTCCAGGAGGTGTGTGGCTGTGTGCTGTTCTTCCTTAAACCCACCACTGACTTTTCTTAATCCAGCCCCACTGTATTTTACTGGTCTGGGCTGGGGTGCCCACAGGGAACTCCATGTCTGCCCCTCCCTCCTGCAGTGGATTCCTCCTCCTCTGATTCCAAGACTCCTCTTCCTCTCATTCATTGTCTCCGATGGAGGGGGGGAGTCTTTGAGGACTCTGACTCTAGGACTGGAGAATAGGATGGTGACAGTAACAAGACGTAAAGAGAGGACCAAGGCCAACCATAGTTATCATGTGGGGCTTGGTGCCTGCAAGACTCCACCACTTTTTTTTTTTTTTCATTTTTTATTTATAAAAAGGAAACATTGACAAAACCATAGGATAAGAGGGGTACAACTCCACACAACTCCCACCACCAGATCTCTGTATCCCCTCCCCTCCCCTGATAGCTTTCCTATTCTTTATCCCTCTGGGAGTATGGACCCAAGGTCATTGTGGGATGCAGAAGGTGGAAGGTCTGGTTTCTGTAATTGCTTCCCCACTGAACATGGGCGTTGACTGATTGATCCATATTCCCAGCCTCTCTCTCTTTCCCTAGTAGGGTGGGGCTCTGGACAGAGCCCCAGGACACATTGGTGGGGTCATCTGTCCAGGGATGTCTGGTTGGCATCATGTTAACATCTGGAACCTGGAAGTTGAAAAGAGAGTTAACATACAAAGCCAAATAAATTGTTGACCGATCATGGACCTCAAGGCTGGAATAGTGCAGATGAAGAGTTGGAGGGGTGTCTCCATTTTGTAGATAGCTAGTAGGCATATTTTAGTTATATTCCAAAGGGTCTATGGCTATACTAGTGGGTTTTTATTTTTTATTATTTTAATTTTTTGCCTGAGCCTGAAATCTGATATGCAGGTGGATCCTAATTATTGTCTGGGGAGATGATGCCATGGCTGGAAAAAGGACCAGAAAGCTGGATCAGGGAAGAGAGTAGCTCCCAAATATGGGAAAGGTGTATAAATATTGTTGATTATAAACCCTATCTATTTGATGTGATCTGGGGCCCATATTCAGCTTAGGAGCCTATGTGACCTCTGCATCCCTGTAGATCTGAGCTCACATTCTGTGGTCATAAGTAGGAACATTCCAAGCTGCCCCAATATCAGGATCCATCTTCCTCAGGTGTAGCATAGAGTATGTTGTCCAGCCTCCCTTCGGAGGATGGAACATTCTCTACCATTGTTGGTCCAAGTTGAGGGCAAGGTCCTATGGGGGCCCACAATGGGGTCTATTGTGTTGTTCCTGATAGGAATGACTGATAATAATGGAGAGAGGGATTTATTTGAGGTCTAGGCTCATCATGTCTGTTTGGGAATCTCTGGACTCCCCGATTAGGGCCCATGACTCCACCATTCTTTGGTGACCATTTCCCTCCTCTTTCTTTGACAGAGAGTTTGTGGGGTGGGGAGAGAAGGAAGAAGTGAGAAGAGAGACACCTGCAGCACTGCTCCATTGCTCATGAAGCTTCCCCCACCCCCTGCAAATGGGAACTGGGTCCTTGTGCATGATAACCTTGCACTACCATCGAGCCCCACCTCTTGATTTTTTTAATTCTCTTTCCCAAAGTGAGGATGACTTGATTTGGGGTTGAACATAGATGTACCTTTTTAAAATTTTTACGCTTTACTTAATATTCAGTGAGGAACTTTGTATTATAACTGGCATATCAAATCTGTGATTTGATAAATTGTGATTTCATGAATTGTTTAGATTGAAGCAAAAAAGTGAGTTGACTCAAAGAAACACTAGACTGGAGCCAGAGAGATAGCTCCTTTAGTAGGTAGGATACCTGCCTGCCATATGTGTAGCCCAGGTTCGAGAACTAGCACCACATGGGAGATACCGTGGCAGTGGGGGAAGCTCCAATACTACAGTGTCCATTCCCCCCACCCTCTGAATGAAAAATTTGGCCCAGGAGTGGTGAAATCATGCAAGGCCCCAATGTTACCAAATAAGCAAGTAGTGGAAGATAACAGTGCAGGCTGTGTATGAACATGGGAAGCATTTTAAAAGTGGTAGATACTGGAGTGGGGCGGTAGTGCAGTGGGTTCAGCACACATGGAGCAAAGTTCAAGGACCGGTGTAAGGATCCCGGTTCGAGTCCCGGGCTCCCCACCTGCAGGGGAGTCACTTCACAGGCGGTGAAGCAGGTCTGCAGGTGTCTATCTTTTTCTCTCCCTCTCTGTCTTCCCCTCCTCTCTCCATTTCTCTCTGTCCTATCCAACAACGATGACATCAACAACAACAATAATAACTACAACAACAACAACAAAAACAACAAGGGCAACAAAAGGGAGAAAAAAAAGTGGTAGATACATAAGACTGAAGTTCTGGGAAATGAGGCCCAAAGGAGTCAACAGGTTTGGTAGTGCCAGAGACAGTAGTGGCCTGCCCACCCTGTCCCCCACCTCTGACCTCCCTTGTACTCCTGGCTGAAGGTCAAGTCTCAAGTCGTATCCCTCACCACTGTCCCTCACTGCCCAGACTGAGCTCCTGTGACCTCAGTTTAGAGAATGTTCCACTGTAGAAAGAACAAGGGCTGACTGCAGGAGTGGGCCCAGGAAAGGTGTGTGTGATGAGGGGAAGGTCCTGAGGTTGCAGGCCGAAGCTTGGGGTGGATTAAGGTTTGCTGACGTCCCTTTGTTTTGGTCCGGGCATGAGGGCTACTCAGGAGTCCTTGGGGCCCCTCCTGGCATCATGCTGCTTTGAGGGAAGAGGAGTAGGCGCTGAGGCCCAGAAAAGGTCTAGGCTGCAGGCAGCAAGGTTTCGAAATGGGTCCCCTAGTCCAGCTGGCCTACTTCACTTTTCCCTCCCCCATGTGCGTGCGTGTATGCATGCGTGCGTGCGTGCGTGCGTGCGTGCGTGCGTGCGTGTGTGTGTGTGTGTGTGTGTGTGTGTAAAATCACAACAGGACATGGTGTAGTGATTTGTCTCACTGGGAGACAGAGAGTTGCCCCTCTGAATCTGGGGTGACTAGCTGCTCCATCTGGAAGGAGAACTGGACTGGGGACCCCTGACCCTCTCAGCTCCACGCCATACTGAAGGTTTGCTTCTAGATTCTATATATGTGAAAGCCACTCTCCCATTTCCCTGGCTTTTCTTAATTCACAAGGGTCAGAGTATTGGGGGAGCTCTAGTCACCCTGTCCTTTGGCCTTGGGCCCCTGAATCCTGGGCTTTTGCTTCCTATTCCAGTTCCAAGTTTCCCAATCATTTCCCAGCCATTTCTCTCCATTTCCCAGCAAGGGCCAACCGTGCATCTCCCGGCATAGCTCCAGCCCTGTCCTCTCCTCCCCCGCTGTCTCCTTGAAGTTGCCTCTCCACCCAGCCTGTTTCCAAACACCACCCCCCTTCCCTGTTTCCAGCCAAAGGAAGTAACTTAAGCAAGAGAGATGTGTTTTAGAGCACTGCAAGGATTTCTCAATAGTGGGAGGATGCCTGTTCTGATTCTGAATCAGATCTACAGCATCCAGCCCTCACAACCGCAAGACCCAGATCCGAATACCTTTGTGGCCCTGGTTCAGATGGCCAGGGGAGAGGAGGCTTAAACCCCAGGCTGGGAGTGTGTGCAGGTGGGAAGGGAGCCCAGGGACAGAGGTTGCACATGGTGGCTGAGCCGTGAGCTTGCAGGAGGAATGAGAAGCGCTGCAGCCAAGAGAGGCAGGAAGCAGGAGCACGAGGGTGTGCTGTTGAGCAGAGCCTCTGCCAGGCCAGCCTCGCAGTCTCTTCCCGCCCTGTGAAGACTCCACATTCCCGCTCACTCTTTTTTAAAAATTTTTTTTAGAACTCTGGGTTCTTCTTTTTTTATATATATTTATTTTATTTATTTATTCCCTTTTGTTGCCATTGTTGTTTTATTGTTGTAGTTATTATTGTTGTTGTTGTTGTTGGATAGGACAGAGAGAAATGGAGAGAGGAGGGGAAGACAGAGAGGAGGAGAGAAAGACAGACACCTGCAGACCTGCTTCACCGCCTGTGAAGCGACTCCCCTGCAGGTGGGGAGCCGGAGTTTGAACCGGGATCCCTACGCCGGTCCTTGTGCTTTGCGCCACCTGCGCTTAACCCGCTGTGCTACAGCCCGACTCCCTCTTCTTTTTTTTAAATATTTATTTATTTATTCCCTTTTGTTGCCCTAGTTGTTTTATTGTTGTAGTTATTATTGTTGTCGTTGTCGTTGGATAGGACAGAGAGAAATGGAGAGAGGAGGAGAAGACAAAGAGAGGGAGAGAAAGATAGACACCTGCAGACCTGCTTCACCACGTGTGAAGCGACTCCCCTGTAGGTGGGGAGCCAGGGGCTTGAACCAGGATCCTTAGCTGCTCCTTGCGCTTTGTGCCACGTGCGCTTAACCCGCTGCGCTACCACCTGACTCCCTCTTTTTTTTTTAATTTTTTTTTATTATCTTTATTTATTGACTGGATAGAGACAGTCAGAAATCAAGAGGGAAGGGAGGGATAGAGAGGATGAGAGACAGAGAGACACCTGCAGCCCTGCTTCACCACTTGTGAAGCTTTCCCCCTGCAGGTGGGGACTGGGGGTTTGAACCCTGGTCCTTACATATTGTGTGCTCAACCAGGTGCGCCACCACCCAGACCCCCTTTTAAAAAAACTTTTATCTTTATTTATTAGAGACAGCCAGAGGGTAAAGGGGAGAGACAGAGAGGCACTTGCAGCCCTGTTTCACCACTTATAAAGTTTCCCCTCCGAAGGTGGTGGCTGGGGGCTCAAACCTGGGTCCTTGCACATTGTAACAGGTGCACCACCATCACCTGGCCCGAAGACGCCACAACTCTCTGTCACCCCCCCAGCCCCTGGGCAGCCCTGACAGACAGCCAGGATTACTGGACAGGCATCTTCTCCCACTGTTCTGGGGCATCCCAAGACCAGATGTTAGAAGGGAAGGCACTAGTCGCTTCACAGGCGGTGAAGCAGGTCTGCAGGTGTCTATCTTTCTCTCCTCCTCTCTGTCTTCCCCTCCTCTCTCCATTTCTCTCTGTCCTATCCAACAACGACAACAACAATAATAACTACAACAATAAAACAACAAGGGCAACAAAAGGGAATAAATAAATAAAGTAAATATTAAAAAAAAAAGAAGGGAAGGCACTCTGTGACAAGAGAAAGAGGACTGTGAATTCAATGAGTGTTTGTTTTTTTAATTTTTTTTAAATTTTATTTATTTGTTATTGGATAGAGACAGAGAGAAATTGAGAGAGAAGGGGAGATAGAGAGGAAGAGAGACAGAGAGACACCTGCAGAACTGCTTCACCGCCTATGAAGCAGGTGGGGAGCCCTGCAGGTGGGGAGCCAGGGGCTTGAACCGGGATCCTAACTGTTACTTGTGCTTTGCTCCACATGTGCTTAACCCGCTACACTACCACCCAACTCCCTCAGTGAGTGTTTGTTAATTGAATCAGCTCATGTGTGCCAGGTGCTGGGGCAGACACCAGCCTGTGTCTTGCCCTCACAGTACCCACAATTAAGTAACAGGCTGTGAGAAGGCAAGCGCTGGCCATGGGAGTGGGTGAAGAGACATCTCTCTGTGGGGTCTGAGCTGCTATCTTCCTGGAGGGTCCATCTGTAGTCAGAGTGACCGGAAGCACAAGTGGCAGCTTGGTAGAACAGGGAAGAAGACTGGGGGTGGGGGGTGGGGTGTGGGTTGGTGCAGGGGCAGCACCAAGATCAGTCCTACTTACTGGTAGAGTGTTAACTCCAGGCCCTGCTGCGGCTACTGCAGATAAGCAAATTGAGTCTGAGGGACATTGTGTCCCTAGCTCTATGGCAGGGGACAGATTCCAAACCAGGCCTGGCTGGGCCCAGGCCTAGAGCAGTGTGGAGGGAGAAAAGGGGAGGTTTCTGGGGTAAAGGCCAGAGGCACTGCATGTCTCCAGGGATGTGGTTAAGGTGGGAACGGAATTCTCTTTCCTCCTGCAGGGACCTCACATACTGTCCCACCACCTTTGAGTTTGTGAACAAATTGGGGGACATCTCCTTATGGCACAGAGACAGATTTTCCTCTCCAGATTTATGGGGTGGGTAGTGGGGGTTGAGTGACTGGAACCCCGAAGCTAAAGCTGAGGTTCTTGGGAATGGGACAGAGGCTTAGAAAGGGCCTCCTGAACTCTGTGAATGGTGGGCAGCTGAGGAAAGCTGGAGTTTTGGGGACTGCAGAATGCTGATCAAGAGGCAGGGGTGCAGGCGCTCACACACCCCACATCTATTCTGGGGCCTGGAACTGAAAGTCCTTTGCAACATCACAGGCAAACTGTGGTCTGGACTCTGTCTTCATCTGCTTCCCAGCTTCCTAGCGTCCTCCACAGTTTTGTGTAGAACCCCACTTTTGTCTCTCCCAGACCACCCCCAGGCTCCTCCCACAACATGGCATCCCTCCCCTGCGTTTATCTGAGATTCTCCTGACCTTAGCATCCGAGGCCCTTGTCAGAGCCCCTCTGGAGGGTGCTATGGATGGGTGCTTAGGGTTGGGCCACTAGGTCTCAAACACCCTTAGGGAGTGGAACCAGGACTTTGCCCTCCCCACCCACCAGAGACAAGAGGTGGTGGCTCAGATATTGCCTCCAGGGTAGGCAGGGCGTTGGGGGTGGGAACCTCTCCTCTCTGCACTGGTCTCCGAAGGGTACAAGAGGCCAAGCATATACATGCAAGTGTCCGTGTGAGTGAGTGTGTGTGTGTGTGTGTGTGTGTGTGTGTGTGTGTGTGTGTGTTAGGGTGGGCAGAGGAATCTGGACTTTAGGAGAGAGGAAAATAATGTGGTGGAGGGGGGTTGGATAACAAAGGATTTTTGCTTGCAACTAATCATCTCCAGCTGCAAAAATACCAAAGGGAAGGCCAGGCCACATTGGGGACTCCAGTTCTTGCCAACTCCTCACCGGCCTGCTGAGTGGGGCCCTGCCTGGTCTTCAGGAGGTGGAAGGGGCAGGCAGCCAAGGGTAAATATCTGCGAGCAGGCACAGTCCCTCTGCCTCCCTTCCCCAAATCAGGAGGGAAGCCACACAGGACTGCGGGAGGCTCTAAGCCTGGCCATGCACGTCCTGAAACTTGTGGGGGATGACTGAAGAGCTGCACCTGGTGGTGGTGGGGTGCAGCATAACTTTTCAGGCTTCTTCCTCCCCCCCTCCAGGGTGGGGGGTAATGGTGGGCAGGGTGTTGCCAGGCCTAGAGTTGGGCAGTGATTCAGGGAAGCCTCAGGAAATGGAGAGAGGGACACAGCTGCACCAGCCGGTGCTGGGAAAACAGTTTTGAATGATGACACTCCTGGGCATGCCAGCAGGCCCCAGACCCCCACTGCACCCACCGCCTAAAGGCTACACAGCCTTGTTTGCCTCTCAGCAACCCTGCGGTGGGCCGCCGTGGCAGGGCCCCACTGGGACTCTGGTTTCCTCTGGAGGTGGCCCAGCGGTGTTCATTTTCCTCTGTTTTCTCAGTGAAAACAGTGTGGGGGGCAAAGGCCTTCCCCTGCACCAGGCCCTCCTGCCCACAGCCCCCATGACAGGTCATGGTGGAGTAGGTCAGGGGACCTAGGGTCAGAGTAGTGGCTGTCTCAGCTTTTATAGAGGAAGCACCTCATCTCTGTGACCTCTTTCTCCAGTCCTCTTGGAGTGGGGCTAGACTCAGGGGAACCTGGAAAAGAAACCAGTTTGATGAAAGCCCTGCACTGGCTCTTTCCCCTCCTTTTTCAGCCGAGGTCCTGTGACTGTGAGTCAGTGTCAGGGCTGGGCCAAGTGCCTTAGGAGCCACGTTCCCTCACACCATTAGGAAACAGCCCCTGAGTCTTTTTGGGGAAGGGGAGGAACTAGGCAGGGACTGAACAGAAAGCACAGACTTCATACCTGTAGCTGTGTGGGGGCAGAATGATCCCTGGTGGGCAGCCTGGAAGGTTGAGCATGGGACTTGCAGGTTCAGAGTTCAATCTCTGGGACCCCACATGCCAGAGTGATACACTGGCCTCTCTTATGAGGTAAAGTCTTTAAAAGAAAGTGGAGAAGGAGGAGGAGGAAGAGGAGACTAAGAATAGGAGCTGGAGGGGGTCAGGCGGTAGTGCAGCGGGTTAAGCACATATGGTGCAAAGCGCAAGGACTGGCATAAGAATCTTGGTTCGAGCCCCCGGCTCCCACCTGCAGGGGTCAATTTATGGACAGTGAAGCACGTCTGCAGGTGTCTATCTTTCTCTCCCCCTCTCTGTCTCCCCTCCTCTCTCCATTTCTCTCTGTCCTATCCAACTGCAACAACAGCAATGACAATAATGATAACAACAACAAGGATAACAACAAGGGCAGCAAAATGGGGAAAAATGGCCTCCAGGAGCAGTGGATTCATAGTGTAGGCACTGAGCCCCAGCAATAACCCTGGAGGCAATAAATAAATAAATAAAAATAAAATAAAATAAAACCATAAAAAAAGAATGGCAGCTGGAGAGATATTTCAAACTATTAAAGCACAGACCTTGCTTGTATCCACGAGGTCTTAGAAGCTACAGGTTCAGTCCCTGGCCCCTCTGTATGCCAGGGCTGAGCTGTGTTCTGGTTCTCTCTCTCTCTCCTTCCTCTTTGTCTCTTTTATAATATATATACAAATAATTGTTTTAAAAAGAAGAAGACAGTGTGGTCCCGGAGATGGTGCAGTGGATAAAGCATTGAGCTCTCAAGCATGAGGTCCTGAGTTCAATCCCTGGCAGCACATGTACCAGAGTGATATCTGGTTCTTTCTCTCTCTTCTATCATTTCTCATGAATCAATAAATAAAATTTAAAAAAAAAGAAGACAACTCTTCTGGGTTGAGTGTGGGTTTCAAAACAGGTTGTCCTGTCCAGGAAATTGTAGGAGTTGACATGTGAGGCTGGGGTCCAGAGACCTGGAAATGTCCCAGCATGCAGGAGGCCTCACTTCTGATGGTTGTTGTGAGCAGTGGACAGATAAGAGCCAATTGGTCCTGGGGAGGTCCCAGAGAACACCAGCAGGGGCTCCTGTTCCAGATGTTCTGCCTCCAGACCCTTGCCATATACCAAGGCTGGGTACTTGATCTTCATCCTCCCCCTCCACTCACCCTTCTGAGCCGTGCCTCAGTTTATCCTCGAGTTCTCTGAGGTCCCTCTCTTATGCACTGCGTCCTCCAGCCTCTAGGTCTTAGTCCCTGCTCCTTCACACCCTCCTGAGGCCCTGAGGACATTGAGCAACAGGGACATATAAGAAATAGGGAAATGGGGTGCACAGAGGAAGTGACTGTCATCACTCCTTTGCTACTATGACCTTCTCTTTCCATCACAGTGAGCCCCATGTTCCTCTCTTTAAGGGCTAATTGATGGTTGTCATGCTTTCGCACTTCTAAAAGTCATGCAATGACTTCACACCAGTGCTCCTAGTTCCCTTAAGCTGCTGTAGGCACTATGTAAGGCTGATGGAAGCCCACCCCAGGCTGTGTAATGGCTGGCTGAGCAGAGCACCCTGATTGCAAGTAAAAGAAGATTCAAAATATACAAAAGCATATAGATGTGTAGTAGTGCATGTTGTAAGTCATTGTCTATATTAACTTTAAAAGACGTTATCAACATGAGAAAAGAGGAGAGCCGAAGAATCACTCCACCACATAAGATGCAGGGAGCCAACTAAGGACCTTATATGTTTTTGTTTTAAGATTTGTTTATTTATTTTAAGGACCTCATGCTTTGAAGTCCAATATCTAGCCACGGTGCCACCTCCCAAGCTGAGTAATTATGTATTACAAATGGGTAACATAGATTCCTCTGTATGCATATATATTGGACTAAGTCAGTGGGCCTGTCCTTACTGATTTTTGATGAGAGGAGAGGCTAGAGTTGGGGAGCCTGTCAGTCCACTAGTTGGTCAGTGTTTACCCACTGTCCACTGTGTCTGCCCTGAGCTTGGGACCATGGCTGTGTAGGAGCACTCAGAGACTCCTCTCTGGAGAGACCAGCTGCGTGGAAAGGGAGCTGGGACTATGTGGCAAAGGGTACTGTCGCTGGCAACCCTTTTAGGGGCTCAGGGAGCAGAGGCAGCAGCCTGGCATGGAGGAAGGCACCCCCCAGGAGGTGGGCCTCCAGCCGTGAGGGTCCCACAGCAGAGGGCAGGTATGTCTGGGGGAGGACATTCCCTCATGGCCCTTCCACTGTTTCCCTCCAGACGTGGAACAGATGGCCATCGACTGGCTGACAGGCAACTTCTACTTTGTGGATGACATCGACGACCGGATCTTTGTCTGCAACCGAAATGGGGACACATGTGTCACTCTGCTGGACCTGGAGCTCTACAACCCCAAGGGCATTGCGCTAGACCCTGCCATGGGGTGAGGATGGCCGGCGGGAGTGGGGGTTGGAGCTGGAAAGGGGGAGCTAGAGTCTCTGGTGGAAGGGAAGGGACTACATCTCCTGACACCACTGATTGCCTTGCCGTCTGCCCACGCGTAGGAAGGTGTTTTTCACCGACTATGGGCAGATCCCAAAGGTGGAGCGCTGTGACATGGACGGGCAGAACCGCACCAAGCTGGTGGACAGCAAAATCGTGTTTCCTCATGGCATCACGCTAGACCTAGTCAGCCGCCTCGTCTACTGGGCTGATGCCTATCTGGACTACATTGAGGTGGTGGACTATGAGGGCAAGGGCCGGCAGACCATCATCCAAGGCATTCTGGTGAGGAGAAGCCTTGGCAAGGGCCTCTAATAAGGAAGTTGGGCCTCGAATAAGGGAGGAGGGCATGGGCACGCTAGACAGAAGTTGTGGGAATCATCACTGTAAGGGTACTCTTTGCTTACCTTTTTTCCTCTGATCCTTCCAGCACCTCTGGGAGATGAGCCAGTGGGTGACCTTGCTCCCTTTTGGCAGATGCAGGACAACAGGGTTCTGGGACTGGGAGGTGGCACACCCACATGACCATGTGCTAGGACCTGGGGGTGGGTGGGGAGAAGCTTCATGGTGGTGAAGCAGGTCTGCAGGTGTCTCTCTCTTCCTCCCTTTCCCTCTTAATTCCTCTCTTGTCTTATCAAATAAAAAGTAGAAAAGAGAAAAAGGGGAAAAAAATGGTCATGGGGAGGAGTGGTTTCATAAGTCATCATCAAGCTTTAGCCATAATCCTGGTGGCAATAAAATTAAAATAAAAATAAACAAAGGAAGAAAGGAAAAGAGGGGGAAGCAGGGTTCCAGAAGGTTAGCTAAAGTGCTTGAGGTTGCACAACAGGGGAGTCTGAAGTGGTTCCCCCAGGGTTAGATGATGAGGGTCACCCATTATCTCCTCTGCTCAAGATTTCCTGGTGTCAGCCCTGCAAGTGCCACAACTAGCAGATCCCTTTGTTCTAATCAGACTATGACAGTGGGTCACCCTAGATAAGTTCAGTGGGTACAGGACTTGTGTGGGGGGCCACTGTGTCCTCTCTGCCCTTTCAGAATAAGGGACTGGAGTCAGGCTAAAAGTGTTTTCTGTAGGGGTCAGGTGGTGGTGCACTTGGTTAAGGGCACATATTATCATGCACAAGGACCTGGGTTCGAGCCCCCAGTCCCCACTGTCAGGAGGAGAGCTACAGGTCCCCCCCCCTCTCTCCCTTTATATCTCCCCCTCCCTCTCAATTTCTAGTCTATCAAGTAAAATAATCTTTTTTAAAAAAAAGTGAGCTGCAAAAGTCTCTTAAAAAAAAAAAGAGTCGGCGGTAGCGCAGCAGGTTAAGTGCAAGTGGCGCAAACCGCAAGGACCGGCATGAAGATCCCAGTTCAAGCCCCCGGCTCCCCACCTGCAGGGGAGTCACTTCACAGGCGGTGAAGCAGGTCTGCAGGTGTCCATCTTTCTCTCCCCCTCTCTGTCTTCCCCTCCTCTCTCCACTTCTCTCTGTCCTTTCCAACAACGATGACATCAATAACAACAACAATAACTATAACAGTAAAACAACAAGGGCAACAAAAGGGAATAAATAAATAGATATTAAAAGAAATGTTTTCTGTAGACAGATTTTAGGACCCCACTTCCAGCTTAGTCCCAAATTATACCCTCGCTTACTGTGTGTCAGACTCTGCTGGCCTCTGGGGCTTGAGCAGAGAGTGTGGGTAAGTCCGCAAATCACCAGACAGTGGATGGGAGAGAGATGGAGCATAGAAGGAGAGATAGTCTCAGGCTAGAAGAGTCCAGAAACTCTCCAAAGAGATGCTCTGTGAAGAACAAGCAGGATTTTGATGGGCAAGGGTTCATAAGGGCTAGAGAAGAAGCTCACCAGGTTTGAGTCCAGGCACCATATGGGAAGTGTTAGAGCACTGGAGGAAGTTGTGGTGATGATGGCATATCTCTCCCTATCTCTGAATGAAAGAGTGACCTGGTGACTTGGGAAATAGCTGTGTTGGTAGAGAACGGGACTTGCATGCTCCAGGCTTTTGGTTCAATCCCTGGCACCACATGTGCAGAATGGTGCTCCAAATTCTCTTTCATAAAACTCTTATCTTGTGTGAAATAAATATATATTTAAAAAAAATAGCCTGGAGCTGTGAAATCACACATGTATGAGGCTCTAGCTCTGGAAAGAAGACAAACCAGACTTCGTAAGTAGGATAGTGCAGTCAGGAGATGCGTTAAAGCACAGAGTAGACAACTGTGGAGTACACTTGGGGTGTGAATAACCATGTTTGTTTGGGAAGCTGGGATCAGAGGGAAGACTCCCCTCCTCTCTGCTGCTGACCATTCCCACCCGCCCATCACAGATCGAACATCTCTATGGCCTGACGGTGTTTGAGAACTACCTGTATGCAACCAACTCGGACAACGCCAACGCCCAGCAGAAGACAAGCGTGATCCGTGTGAACCGCTTCAACAGCACCGACTACCAGGTCGTCACCCGTGTGGACAAGGGTGGCGCCCTCCACATCTACCACCAGAGGCGGCAGCCCCGAGGTGAGCAGGCCTTCTCCGTGGCTGCTTCTCTCAGCCATCACCCGGACTGTGTTGGCCCCTCAACTCTGTCAGCCCAACCTCCAGGGCTTACCCCAGGGAGCCAGGGATGGTGGTGGCCCCTCCTGTCCCACTGTGACTCTCTCACCACCCCACCCCACCCTATCCCCAAAGTCCTCACCCAGGAGTCTACAGGCTAGCTAAGCCCACTGTGCATAGGAGCTAAGTCCTGTGACTTCCAAGTACTCAACTGGGATAACAGGCCCAGAGACTACAGCAGAGGGGAATATGGGCAAACTTGAGGAAGCCTGCTTAAGGCATGGGGCCTTGGGCTCTTCGGGGTCCTGACCAGCTCTCACTCTGCCCCCCCCCCGCACCCTTCCATCCGCAGTGAGGAGCCACGCCTGTGAGAATGACCAGTACGGGAAGCCGGGTGGCTGCTCTGACATCTGTCTACTGGCCAACAGCCACAAGGCTCGAACCTGCCGCTGCCGCTCAGGCTTCAGCCTGGGCAGTGATGGGAAGTCATGCAAGAGTGAGTGATGGGGAAGGGCCGGCAGCCCTGCTGGCATGGAGTGGGAGCATGTCTTTTTTTTTTTTTTTTTTATGGGAGAGAGAAAGAGAGAGTGAGAAGACCAGAGCATCAGTCTAGCACATTAGATGCTAGGGGTTGACCTCAAGACCTCATGCTTGAGAACCCAACACTTCTTCACTGCACTGCCTCCTAGGTCATAGGAGAGTATCTGTCTCCTGTAGCCCAGCTGCTTCTGTGGAGATGCAGAGATGAGGGGGTTTACCCTGTGCCCCGGTAATGCTCAGAGATAGAACTTGACCCTACATCCAAGAGCAAGGTTCTCCTACGACTACACTCGGAGAGTCGGTCTCTCTTTCTCTCTCTGTGCGTGTTTTTAAAGATCTCTTGCTATTGCATTTTTTGTTTGTTTGTTTTTTAAGATTTATTATATTTGAGAAAGAAGAGAATTTCACATGAAATACAGAGAGAGAAGTCAAAGCACTATTCTGGTATAAGCAGTGTCAGGGCTCAAACTGGGAACCTCAGGCACAATGCTCTACCAGTGGAGCTATTTCCCTGGTTGACTGTTAACTGGTCACCTCCTCTCTCATGCAGCAAGTGTCTAGTGACTTCTCTCTGTGTGTCTGCCCCTGTCACAATGGTGAGGTGTCAGCCCTGGAAGCTTACAGTTGGGTAGGGAACAGGGAGGAGCAAACCAAATGCATCTGTGGTGGTGGTAGGTGTTAGGAAGAGTATAGCATGGAGAAGAGGGTCAGTGATGACAGTGAGGGATCTGCCTTAGAGGCTGTAGTCTGGAAGGCATCCCTGCAGAGGTGAAATTTGAGCTGAGCTCTCTGTGAAGTGAGGAAGGGGCCACGTGACTACCTGAAGGCGACCATATCTGCAGAGTTTACCAACCATGTACTGGCCCTGTGACCAGGCCAGGCTGGGGTGAGAACAACACAGCTCAGAGGCCCCAGGTAGGCAAGCACAGTGAGGGAAGGAGGCCCAGTGAGAAGTTGGCTTTGGCTCTCCCTGAAGTGAGGTGCTCTTGGTGACTTTTGCCCAGAGACATGATGTGAGATGAGCCACGCTTGTGAACTTACAACACTGGTGCTATTGGGGGGCTGGGCCAGAGGGAAGTGGCAGGGAGTTGTTTCTGTGGCATCTGCAAGAAGCTTTGTGGCTCAGACCAGGATGGCAGCACAGGAAGTGGTGAAAAGTGATAGTGATCAGATTCCAGCATGTTTCAGAGGTATTCCTCTTGGGCCAGGAATTTCACCACTGATTAGAGGACGCTTAACTAAAAACATGTGACTTGCTACTCTCATTCCCTGTCCCTCTCCTACAGTGCATAGGTAACCTCTTAGGTCACTATCCCTTTTTCTGTCAGTCTGAGTGACCAGGAACCCCTGCTATCGTCATATTCTCTGACCTAGTTCAGTCGGGGTGGTGATGGTGCTTGTGGGCCTGAGTCTGACCTTGCACCCCTACCCATGCCTGTCTCAGAGCCAGAGCATGAGCTGTTCCTCGTGTATGGCAAGGGCCGGCCGGGCATCATCCGGGGCATGGATATGGGTGCCAAGGTCCCAGACGAACACATGATTCCCATTGAGAACCTCATGAACCCCCGAGCCCTGGACTTCCATGCCGAGACTGGCTTCATCTACTTTGCTGACACCACCAGCTACCTCATCGGCCGCCAGAAGATTGACGGCACTGAGCGGGAGACCATCCTGAAGGACGGTAGGGCCTCCTGGGTGGGAGGCGCACCAAGGGGACTTCTGCAGCCTAGCTCCCTCTTTCCCAGTGGCCTCAACTTGCAGAGTCCCTGCTGCCTGGCTGTTTGGGCTGTTGGCATGGAGATCACGGGACAGACAGATTGACCCCTGCATGACCCCCGTCTTGGCTGAGCTGAGCGGGGAAGAGGCAGGAGGATGGATGGGTTAGGAGTGCAGGCCGGCCTTGCCAGCCCTGGGAAACACGCAGGGTCTCCCTGTCACTGGCTCTGGGCCCCTGAGCTGTACTCAGCTCACAGCCGGGAACTGGAATGGGAGCAGCAGCACGTGTGCGTGCATGCTGGGGCCATCTGCCAGCATGCACAGCCGCCCCAGCCCACATGCCGCCATGGCCCAGGAAGTGTGCTTTGTGGAGTGAACCCAGTGTTTCCCTCTGAGCTTCTTGGGCACATCAGCAGAGCCTTGTCTTCTGATTACCCATCTGCATGGAGGCGGCTGAACTGCCAAGTTCTGTTCCTACCCTGCTCCTTGACTCATCAGTCACTGCTCTCTGCTCTGCTTCCCACCACAGCAAGGAGAACCTTGGTTGTCAGCAGTCATAAGACTGGGGGAAATCAAAAGTTAACTCCTCATCAGGAAAAGATTGGGGTTCCCTATACCAGGGGAACTGCTATTTAAAGGGCACTTGAGATGAAGCCTTTGGCTAAGTGAAAAATCACTTCCTACTTTATCTATTTTGTTAATTCAGGATTTTCAGGCTTGGGACATGGCATCACATTTTGTGCCCAGAGCCACACGCACATTGTGTTGCCTCAGCTGTCCATTCCAGCTCGGGCAGGTCACACACTCCCACAAGTGCCTATGTCCACCTGGCAGGCTTCCTGGCTGCCACATAAAGCTCTGAGAGGTGCCAGGTCTCAGCACAGTGACAGCAATGGTTTCTCCAGCTCCTTCCTCCACCCTCCAGCCCCATCCTACCCAGCTGCAGAGCACAAGCACTTGCTGCACTACCTGCCAAGGAACGTGTGTCTGAAGGGTCTGAGGCAGATATTTGGAGCTTCCTTTGGGGTTCTCCATCATTTCTCCTTTCCATCCTCACAGGCATCCACAATGTGGAGGGTGTGGCCGTGGACTGGATGGGCAACAACCTATACTGGACGGATGATGGGCCTAAGAAGACCATCAGTGTAGCTAGGCTGGAGAAAGCAGCCCAGACCCGCAAGACTTTGATTGAGGGCAAGATGACCCACCCCAGGGCCATTGTGGTGGATCCACTCAATGGGTGAGTCCTCCCAGGACCTATGTGGGGGAGGGGGGCAGGAACTCAGTCAGTCTTGGAACTGGATGCTGAGATATGAACAAGGGAAGGCAACCTACATGGGATGTTGAGGCTGGAATCAGGCTGGAAGGGGAGGCGTCAGTCTTGGGGCGAGGGGAGTGATGTCTTCAGTGCAACGACAGAGATCTGCTCCATCATTCCCAGCTCAGAGCCCATCATGGAATCCTGAGAGTGACACCTGTGTTCCTCCTCAGGCCAGCGTCCCCTAGGGCCTGCCTGCCACTTGCAGGGCCTCATCTCCACCTCACTTCTAGCTCCTGGAAGCTCTGCTCCCACTCCAGCTCTTCCTGCTCCACCCAGCCCCCTCTGCCTGCAACTCCCAAATATTTGCAGAATTAGCTTCTTCTCAGTGTCTGAACTGCAACTCAAAGGCCACCTTCTCAAATAGGCCTTCCTACTACCCTTTCTCATACTCACCTCCCCCCCACCCCCCCCAAGCCTCCTCCCCTTCCTGGATTTTGTCACTCTTCAGTGGGTGACTTCTTGCTTGGATTGTTTCTTGTCTGTCTTCCGGGGTGGGGGGTGGGGGTGGGATGTGAGTGTCAGGAGAGCAAGGGTGTGGAAACCCTTAGTCCTAACCAGGCCTACAAGTGCCAGAACTATGCCCAATCCATAACAGGCACCCCATTTGTTGAATGAAGGAATGAATTAATTTAATGTGTGGCCCCAGGATGAGCTGGGCAGGAAGGACCCCTGTGAGGGACTCTGGGATGTCAGATCCTGGATTGGGCTTACAGGGGTGACTGTTGAAATTTAAGGTGCTGACCAATCACTGCCCACAGGTGGATGTACTGGACAGACTGGGAGGAGGACCCCAAGGATAGTCGTCGGGGACGGCTGGAGAGGGCCTGGATGGATGGCTCCCACCGAGATGTCTTTGTCACTTCCAAGACGGTTCTTTGGCCCAATGGGCTGAGCCTGGACATCCCAGCTGGGCGCCTATACTGGGTGGATGCCTTCTACGACCGCATTGAGACCATACTGCTCAACGGCACAGACCGGAAGGTGGGTGGGCCTGCCCCTGTACTCCTGTGTTCACTGTGTATTGCTAGACCATGGCTGCGCTGTATGTGTTAATGTGGTACTTGTGTATCCAGGGCTGGCTTTACATCTGTTTGTCTGTGGACTGTGCTGCTGGAGGATCACCTTTGTGAGAGATGGTATCTGTGACTGTGCTTGTTGTTGTGAGACTTGACTGCCCATGTGCACCTCCGCACACAGCCTCTGTGTAGTGAAAAATGGCTGCACCTAGCAGGTGTGAACACGGGGTGGCTCAGTGCCCCTTGAGACATTTACACATCAAGTGTGTGAACCAAACTACTTTATGGTAGACAAAATCCAAGACCCTTTGGCATATGGCCCCTGACTAACTTGGAGCTATTGCTCCCCCTGTTACCTGTGCCCTGAAAACTTTTTTTAATTGAGGGGTTAATGGTTTACAGTATAGTTTTTGGGGGGGGCGGGGGAGGCACTACTCCCATCACCAAAGGTCTGTGTCCCCACCTACACCCCTGTAGATAACCACTATAGTTTATACACCGTCTTAGATATAGTTTGACTTTTTTTTCACATTTGTATGTTCAATTCATTACATTCCACATATGAGTGAAACCATTCTGTAGTTGTTTACCAGCTTACTTACTTCACTGAGCATAATCTTCTCCTATTTCATCTACTTTATCCCAAAGGACACAGTATCATTTTTTTTATTGCTGCATAGTAGTCTGTTCCATGACTTCTGTTTTAAAAAGTATTTATTTATTTATTCCCTTTTGTTACCCTTGTTGTATTGTTGTCGTTATTACTGATGTCATCATTGTTGGATAGGATGGAGAGAAAAGGAGAGAGGAGGGGAAGACGGAGAGGGGGAGAGAAAGATAGACAGAAACCTGCAGACCTGCTTCACTGCTTGTGAAGTGACTCCCCTGCAGGTGGGGAGCCAGGGGCTCAAACCGGGATCCTTACGCCAGTCCTCGTGCTTTGTGCCATGTGTGTTTAACCTGCTGTGCTACCACCCGACCCCCTATTCCATGACTTTTTTATCCAGTCATCTGTCGAAGGGCATTTTGGTTGTTTCCGTATTTTTGCTATTGTGAATAAAGCCTCTGTGACACGGGGGTGCATATATCCCTTCAAATCAGCGTTATATCTTTTGGGTAAATGCCTAGGAGTAGAATTGCTGGACCATAAGGTATTTCCATTTGTATTTGTTTAAGGATTCTCCATACTGTTCTCCATAATAACTGTACCAGTTTGCATTCCTGAGAGCCCCAATAGGGAAGAGCTAGAGCGAGAGAGAGAACTGGGGCTTCACCACTCCAGGCCTCTGTGTGTGTGCACATGCTTATGTGGAAGGGATAGGAATGAGTGTGAATGAGCACAAGAGAGGGCAGCATGGACAAACTCTCCATCAGCATCCTGTTAGGTTCAGGGTCTGGTACCTCATGGTGAACAAGCTATCACCAGGTCAGGTGATAGCTTTGTAGAGTGCACATGTTACTATGCTTGAGGACCTGAGTTCAAGCCCCCAGTCCCTATCTGTAGGAGGGACCTTCATGAACAGTGGAACAGTGCTGCAGTTCTGTTTCCCCTCTCTCCTCCCCTCCCTCCCACTCTCCCTCCATTCCTTCCTTTCTACCTTTGTATCTCTCTCTGTTTCTCATCCTCTATCAAAAAAGAAAGAGACCACCAGTGCGCACACATTACCATGCGCAAAGGCCTGGGTTCAGGCCATGCAGGACAAAGTTTCACAAGCAGTGAAGCAGTGCTACAAGTATCTCTCCTCTCTGTCCCTGTTTTTCTCCCTTTCTTTCTTTCTTTCTTTCTTTCTTTCTTTCTTTCTTCTTTTTTTAAAGATTTTATTTATTTATTAATGAGAAACATAGGAGGAGAGAGAAAGAGCCAGACATCACTCTCGTACATGTGCTTCTGGGGAACCTCACGCTCAGAACCTCATGCTTGAGAGTCCGATGCCTTACCCACTGCGCCACCTCCCGGACCACTATTTTTCTCCCTTTCTATAACATCTACAAAAGAAAAGGGAGAGGGATGACAGAAATGTCACTGGGAACAGTGGAGTCACCATGCCTTAGCAGATAGCTCCAGCAGCAAAAAAAAAAAAAAAAGGAAATTTTTAAGAAGGCCTCTGGGAATGATGGAGCTATGTAAGCACTGAGTCCCAGTGATAATCCTAGTGGCAAAAAGGAAGAAAAGAAGGAGCGAGCTATTCCCTATGGGGGCTCTCAGGCTAATGGAGGAAGCAAGACCCACGCTGAAGACATGGATAATGAGTATGCAGAACAGTGGTCCTGGTCTCCCTTGGCCACCTGAGCCTCCCACCTCAGTAGCCTCTCTCTTTTCTTAGATTGTCTACGAGGGTCCTGAACTGAACCACGCCTTTGGCCTGTGTCACCATGGCAACTACCTCTTCTGGACCGAGTACCGGAGTGGCAGCGTCTACCGCTTGGAGAGAGGCACAGAGGGGGCTCCCCCCACAGTGACCCTTCTGCGCAGCGAGCGGCCCCCCATCTTTGAGATTCGCATGTATGACGCCCAGCAGCAGCAAGGTACTCCTAAGGCTGTGGCCAGGGATGTGTGTGAGCCGGATGGGGTGAGACTTCTCTGGCATAGTGAGTGGAGGAGACCTCCTGGCCTCTTGACAGATAAGGTTGGAGGAGAGAAGTGTGATGCTCAGGGAACCTGCTCCCCTTCTACCCCTGTCTCCGCTCCTCATTTTCTCCTGTCTCCTTCCTTTATTGCCTCTCTTCATCATCCCCATGCCTCCGTGCCTGGTGGTCGCTGTCCTTCCCTCCACCGCTGACCTCCTCAACTCTCCTCTGCAGTGGGAACCAACAAATGCCGGGTGAACAATGGTGGCTGCAGCAGCCTGTGCCTGGCCACCCCCGGGAGCCGCCAGTGCGCCTGTGCCGAGGACCAGGTGCTGGACTCCGACGGAGTGACTTGCTTGGGTAAGAAGGGCCTGGCCAGCTGGAAGGGCCACGAGCGAACCCCAGAGGGAAGAGACCAGAGGGTTCAGTCAGAGAGGACCCGGTGGTGACAGCAGGGAGAGAGAGCTCTGGCCAAGAGGGGCTTCAGAGATGAAGGGAGAGGCCCTAAAGCTTAGGGGAAACTGAGTGATGCAGGGACACCGTGGAGAGAGGAGACTTCTCTTACACTTCTCTCCCCACATTAAAGCAAAAGTGACAGTTCACAGTATTGGAAATGAGACCAGAAATCCAGCCCCGCGGCTGCACTGTAATGACGAGGAGGCTTGGTGCTTGTTGCTGATAGTGTCGGCTCGTATGCAGCTGTGATCACACCGTGAGAAACGCCTCCTGCCCCTTTCCACTCACATGTGTCGTGGCGCTTGCTGACTAGGGCTGTGTTTTTATAAGGATTTATCTTACTTATGTGTATGAGGGTTTCATAGGCGATAGAGAAAGAGAAAGAAGCCAGAGCATCATTCTGGTACGTGTGGTGCCAGGAGTTGAATCAGGAACCAAAGGTATGCAAGTCTGATGCTCTGCCTTGAGCTACTTTCTTGACCACATGGTACTGCATTTTAAATTGTCCCCATCCCTTCATTGCTACCACGGTCACTGCTGGGGCTCTGTGCCTGCATATCACATCACAGCTCCCAGCAATTTTTATTTTTTATTATTTTTTATTTTTTTTAATTTTTTTTAAATATTTATTTTATTTATTCCCTTTGTTCCCCTTGTTTTATTTTTTATTTTTAACCAGAGCGTTGTTCAGCTCGGGCTGATGGTGGTGCGGGGGATTGACCTGGGACTTTGGACCCTCAGGCATGAGACTGTTTGCATAACCATTATGCTGTCTACCCTCCACCCCAAACTTTTTTTTTCTTTGTAAGATTTTATTTATTTATTAATGAGAAAGAAAGGGAAAGAACCTGACATCACTCTGGCACATGTGCTGGCAGGGATCAGACTCAAGACCTCATGCTCGAGAGTCCAGCGCCTTATCTACTGAGCCACCTCCCGGGCCACAAAAACTTTTTTGTTTCCTTTTTAGATAGAGAGTAAGTATCCAAGAGGGAGACAGAGCGAGGAGAGACACCATAGCACTACTTAGTACCTGTCCCACTGATCATCACCCTTTTGCATGGTGCTCCCATGTGGTGGCCAGGCTCAGACCTGGGTCCTAGAGCATGGCAAAGTATGTCCTCTATTGGGTGAGCTATCTCTGGCCCCTTAGCTCTATTTTTTAAATAAAAATGGGTCATGCTTATTGTACAAACAAAAATATATAAACATAGCAACTGGAAGCAGCACAGTGGGTAGACCTTTGGACTCTTAAGCATGAGATCCCGAGTTCTGTCCCATCATTGCATATGCCAGAGCATTGTTCTGGCTCTCTCTCCCTCTGGCTCCCTCTCTCTTTCTTTCTTTCTCTCCCTCCCTTCTTCATTAGTAAATAAAGCTTTAAAAGAAAAAAATTACTAAAGGAGAAAGTACAAAATACCCCAAATTTCACCTCTGTTTTAACTTGGGGGACCGTCCTCTCAAACATTTCTCCAAACATGAGCTTACTTAAAGGGACTCAAGCTGCACGTGCTACTGTCTGCCTGCTTTTGTCCCTTGACGTTATGTCATGAGTGTGTCAGAAGAATAATTTTCTTAAAAATGTGTTCATTGTGTGTGGGGGGGGTAAGGGGCACCAAAGCGCATATGTAGTGCCAAGGATCAAACCCGAAGCCTCATGTATGTGGTTGAAATATATTCCACTTCAGAAATGAGCCGTAATTTCTTCAGTTGTTTCTCCTGATGCATTTTCAGTTGGCTAGTACTGGGCATTGCTATAAGTACATGTGGTAAAGTATGTGTCCCACTGGTAAGCTAGTTTCCAGCCCCAAGAAAATATCTAAGAAATTCTTACACTAAGGGAAAAAATCGTTCCATATAGTTTTTGAGGTAGACTGGGAGGTGGCAATGCACCTCTTTGAACACACGTGTCGCAATGTACAGGGACCCAGGTTCTGGCCCCCAGTCCCCACCTGCAGGGGGAAAGCTTCATAAGTGGTGAAGCAGGGTTGCAGTTGTCTCTTTGTCTCTCTCCCTCTCTACCTCCCCATTCCCTCTCAATTTCTGGCTGTCTCTATCCAATAATAAATAAATAAAGATAATTTAAAAAGAGAGAGACTAGAGCACCCCCTTGTCCTATGTGGTGCTGAGGACTAAACCCTTGGATTCAGGCATGCAGAGTATGCTCTACTCCTGAACCCCCTCCACAGCCACAGGGGATATTACTTTATTAATAAAACAAGTGAACAGACAGGGGACCAGGTGGTGATACACCTGGTTAAGTGCACATGTTACAATGCACAAAGACCTGGGTTTAAGCCCCTGATACCCACCTGCAGGGGGAAAACTTCATGAGTGGTGAAGCAGGGCTGCAGCTGTCTCTCTCCCTTTATCTCCCCCTCCCTTCTCAATTTCTCTCTGTCTATACCCAATAATAAATAAATAAATAGGGAGTCAGGCGGTAGTGCAGTGGGTTAAGTGCACATGGCACAAAGCGTAAGGACCTACATAAGGATCGCGGTTCGAGCCCCAGGCTCCCTGCCTGCTGGGGAGTCGCTTCACAGGCGGTGAAGCAAGTCTGCAGGTGTCCATCTTTCTCTCCCCCTCTCTGTCTTCCCCTCCTCTCTCCATTTCTCTCTGTCCTATCCAACAACAATGACATCAATAACAACAACAATAACTACAACAATAAAACAACAAGGGCAACAAAAGGAAATAAATAAAAATAACACTATATATATTTATTTAAATAAATAAATATCTTAAACAACAACAGCAGCAATTGAACAGATGGGGCAAGGCTTAGCACCTGTCCCACGATCTGGGTCTCACTTACCCCTCACGTCCCTGTGGTGCCCACAGCAAACCCATCCTACGTGCCCCCACCCCAGTGCCAGCCAGGGGAGTTTGCCTGTGCCAACAGCCGCTGCATCCAGGAGCGCTGGAAGTGTGACGGGGACAACGACTGCCTGGACAACAGCGACGAGGCCCCTGCCCTCTGCCGTGAGTCACCCGCCCCACAGAGGCAGAGCCTCTGCCCTCTCAGAGAACGGAGGCCCCACCCCATAGCTGACCACTGACCCACCCCCTCCCCAGATCAGCACACCTGTCCCTCAGACCGGTTCAAGTGTGAGAACAACCGCTGCATCCCCAACCGCTGGCTCTGTGACGGGGACAATGACTGTGGGAACAGCGAGGACGAATCCAACGCCACTTGTTCAGGTGTGAAGGGCTGGGGGGCGGACCGCACTGCACACCCTGAGTCAGTGTGGCCAGGTGGGGCCGGGGGCAGTCAGGCTGAAGAAGATAGAGCGGTGGTGGGGCCGGGGGCAGTCAGGCTGAGGAAGATAGAGCAGTGGTGGGGCCGGGGGCAGTCAGGCTGAGGAAGATAGAGCGGTGGTGGGGCCGGGGGCAGTCAGGCTGAGGAAGATAGAGCGGTGGTGGGGCCGGGGGCAGTCAGGCTGAGGAAGATAGAGCGGTGGTGCCTGGGGAGAGGAAAGAGAGGAGGGCCCAGGCGGGAGCACCTTGCTGTCCCCTCCAGGAGGACAGGATTAGCTGGGGGCACAGAGCTCAAGTTGAGACTGGAAGTGAGGCTTGAGGAAGGGGAGATGGGTGACTCTGTTAGGGATTACCAGACACCCTTGGAGAGATGAGGCTACACAGCAGGTTTTTTTTTTTAAATATTTATTTATTTATTTATTCCCTTTTGTTGCCCTTATTTATTGTTGTAGTTATTATTGTTGTGTTATTGATGTTGTTGTTAGATAGGACAGAGAGAAATGGAGAGAGGAGGGGAAGACAGAGAGGGGGAGAGGAATATAGACACCTGCAGACCTGCTTCACCGCCTGTGAAGCGACTCCCCTGCAAGTGGGGAGCCGGGGCCTTGAACCAGGATCCTTATGCCGGTCCTTGCGCTTTGTGCTACGTGCACTTAACCCGCTGCGCTACCACCCAGCCCCCTCACACAGCAGTTTTTATTTAAAGATGTGTGTATTAATAAGAGGGAGTGACAGAGTTACACTCTGGCACACGCACCACCAAGAATTGAACTCAAGACCCCATGCTTTCAAGTCTGGCTCTCTACTCAGTGCACCACCTCCTAGGACACATGTGGAGGTGGTTTTATATTATTTTATCTTAACCAGAGTACTATGCACATAGGTGATTTTATATATCTCTAAGAGAAATGGCTTTGAGACTCAGGGGAGGACTTCCTGATGGACAGAGCAGAGCAGGAAAGTAAAGGAACTAAGGTACATGTGGGGGGAGCAGGATTCTCAACGCTTGTGCTCATCCCTGTCCCTAGCTCGCACCTGCCCACCTAACCAGTTCTCCTGTGCCAGTGGCCGCTGCATCCCCATCTCCTGGACATGCGATTTGGATGATGACTGTGGGGACCGCTCCGATGAATCAGCTTCATGTGGTGAGAGGGACAGCAGGAAGGCCAGGCTGGCCTGAAAACACGCCAGGGCTGGGAAGAGGTGTGGAGGACACCACCCGGCTCGTGCAGCTTATTGTAAAGAGATAGTGATGGCAGAATAGTTCACCTGGATTGCGTTCCTGCTTTGTCATGCGCTCAACCCAGGTTCAAGTCTGGCCCCCACTGCATTGAAGGAAGCTTTGGTGCTGTGGTTTTTCTCTCTGTCTTCTCTCTGTGGTCTTCCCTGTCTCTGTCTATCTGAAAAAGTTGGCTTATAACAAACTAAAGAAAGAATTGCTCATAAGGAGTGGGGGTGGGCAGAATACCAGGTTAAGGGCCCCTGCCAAGCTGTCCCTGCCATCCCGCTGGGACAGGGGCTGCTGGTGGTGGGAAGGACCTGCCTACCTGCTCCATGTTCTCTTCCTGTGTGCTCTGGAGGCCCTACTCAGCTACTCTTTCTCTCTGGCAGCCTATCCCACCTGCTTCCCCCTGACTCAGTTTACCTGCAACAATGGAAGATGCATCAACATTAACTGGCGATGTGACAATGGTAAGAGCTCAAGTCCCTTCACCTGCCCTAACTCCTTGGAAAGTTGGCAGTGGCAGCCTCATCCTGGTGGGAGGGGATGGGCATCAGCACCCAGTGGGCTGTCCTCCAGCTCACTGAAGTCCCCTTGGAGTCACCAGAGAAATAGGGATGAGCTAGAAATGCCACAGAGGAACCATGATGGCTGCAGGGGGGCTGCTGTCACCGGGTGATTCCTGCACCAGGCAAGGCCTGAGCTATGCATCCCTCAGAGGTGGGAAGGGCTAGAAGGCAGAGCAAGGACAGCCCAATGCCAGCTCCCTTCTCCCTGTGAACCTCATCTCATGGGATCCCTGGTGCCCCCCAGACTCAGGCTCTAGGCTCGGGACCCTGCCTGGTAGTGAGCCACGTTGCAGGTGATGTCAGCCCTGTGCCACGGGGGCCAGAGGCCTGTTCTGTGTGTGTCTTCCTGTATGTCAGTGGGGCTCTGGGTGTGTCTGATGTGGGGGTGTGTGGCAGCAGTGGCCCCAGCCCTGACTGCCGTGTGAGAGGACATATCAGTCAGTGCCTCGTGGCCTCTCATCCGTGCCGTGTCTCGAATGCCAATGGTTGCCTTGGCGGTTTCTGTGTTTCAGAGAAGGATTGTGGGGACGGCTCTGATGAAAAGACCTGTCCTGAGCCTGCCGGTCAGTGCATAGAAGCACATGCACCATCACCCTAGGGCCTCCAAGGCCCCCATACAGCACCCCTTCCTAGAGCTCCTGAGATACAAAGAGAAAACACAGGAGACACACATGGGGGGAGGGGGAGGGAGAGAGAAGGAAGGAGCAAAATAGTGGAAGAGAAGGAGCCTCTCTGAGAACAGGAAGTGACAGAGGAGTGAGGACAAGAAGACGAAGACAGTGGGGAAGAGGGGAGAGTAACCAGCTTGGCTAAAAAGAGGCAGGAACACAACCAGAGCAGATGGAGGAAGCTTCCATCCCAGGGCCTAGGAAGCAGGGCCCCTCAGATGCCTCCACACAGGCCCCTGGCACTCCCCCGTTGCAGGCATCACCCTGGCATATGAGCCCCCCCCCCAGGCTCCTCTCAGAGCAGACTTTCCACCTGGCAGAGGCCTCACCTAGACACCACCCACTTCCTCTCCCTGGAAACCCGAGAAATCCCTGCCTTTGCCCCTAAGCACCTGTCCCCATACCCTGCCAGAACAGGAAGGGAACATCCTGTCCCAGCCCAGCATTTCTGAGACTTAGAGCAGGGCCTCCCAGTGCCCCCAGCACGGGCCATGGTGCATGCTGCAGCCTATGCAGTTTCTGTGTCTTTTCTGTTTGTTATTTTCTCAACTGGGCGGGCACAAGGGGTGGAGGAGGGCAGGAACGGGGTAGGTGGGGGTGTGGGCCCCAAGCTGGGGTCACAGAGAAGGCTACTGCTGACCCCCTCCTCACCTCTCTCCTTCCTGCCTCCCCCCAGACAATGACTGTGGGGACAACAGTGATGAGGCCGGCTGCAGCCACTCCTGCTCCAGCACCCAGTTCAAGTGCAACAGTGGCCGCTGCATCCCAGAGCACTGGACCTGTGACGGCGACAACGACTGCGGGGACTACAGTGATGAGACACATGCCAACTGCACTAACCAAGGTGGGCGCCCAAGGGCTGGTGAGGTGACACCAGCCTCTCTCCCCCACACCCACTTACTCACCCGATGTTGTGTCACTGCTCACTGGGAACAGATAACCTTTATCTTTTGGGACTTTCCAGTCCTGTGGGAGGAGAGATTATCATACATGCTGTTAGCATCTTAGATTGAGGACTTTGCAGTTGGGTGGCCTTGGGTCTGAGCTCTAGCTTTGCAACTCACTATCTGGGTGGCCTTGAACAACTTCCTTAATCTCCATGGGACTCTGAGTTTTGTCTGCAAAGTGGGGTTAACAGGAGCACCTGCAGCACAGCATCGATGTGGGGGTTCAGTGAGCTCATGCATGAAAAGCACTCAACACAAGGCCAGTGTTTGGAAGCTGGTAGCCTAAAAAAATGGTGTCCCGATGGATGGGAACACATGGGGACAGTGGGAGCCAGTGGAGAGGGGTTTCCTTTGTGATGATCCCAGGGCCTAGGCCTCCAGGGCCCAACTAGGATGCAGGGGGGCTGAGTTAACTGGAAGGTACAGGCCCTGTGCAGAGATACTGGTTGCTCAGCTGTTTCCATGGAGGGATGCAGACTCTGAATTGTTCTGGCTTCAAGAAATGCAGATTTTATGTGAAATATTCCCCTTCTGAAGCACTGGCATATGGTTTTCCCAGAACTGCTGTGACAGAGTACCATAAACTGAGACAGCATAATAGTCACAGAAAAGGCTCTCATGCCTGAGGCTCCAAGGTCTCAAGTTCATTCCCCAGCACCACACCATAAACCAGAGCTGAGCAGTGCTCTGATATTTCCCTCTGTGTTTCTCTGTTTCTCTCATTAAAATAAATCATTAAAAAAAGAAAGGAAAAAGAAAACTAAGGAATAATTAAAAAAAAAAAAAAAGCAGTACCATCAAGTGGAGCAGGTTAAACAGTTTATTGTCTCACAGTTTTGGAGGCTAGAAATCTAAGACTAAGATGGGGGTGGGGGTGGTCCCTTCAGGGCAGTGTGAGAGAGACATCCCCAGGCCTCTCTCTGGCTTCTGTGGCATCGCTTGGTTGGCATGTGTTTCCCCCGTTCTCTGCCTTCATCTTTACAGGGTGTTCTTGCTGGGTCCACATTTTTTCTTCCTATAAGGACGTAGGCCTAGTTGGTCAGGACCCACCCTCATGACCTCATCTGAAATTGATTATCTGTAAAGACCAATTTCCAAATAAGGCCCTATTCATAGGTACTATAATTTAGGACTTCAACATCTTTTTAGAGCACTCAAATCAACCTATAACAACTGGCAATTGATTTTAGAAAACTTTTTATTAAAAAATAAAAATCTTTATTTATTGAATAGAGACAGCCAGAAATAGAGAGGGTAGGGGGAGAGAGAGAGAGAGAAAGGCAACTGCAACCCTGCTTCACCACTCGCAAAGCATTTCCCCTGCAGGTGGGGACCAAGGGCTTAAACCCAGGTCTTTGCACATCACAATATGTGTGCTCAACCTGGTACGCCACCACCCAGCACCCCCCCTTTTTTTTCACCAGGGTTGTCACTGAGGCTTAATGTCTATACAACTTTACTTCTTCCAATTACTATATATATATATATATAGAGAGAGAGAGAGAGAGAGAGAGAGGAGAGAAGGAGGGAAACAGGGAGAGACAGACACAGAGACACAGAGAGAAGGAAAGATATCATGGCAGTGCTTTACCACTCATGAAGTTCCCCCTGCAGGCACTCCCATGTGGCTGGGGTCTTGAACCCAGATTGGTAATGTGTATATCTACCTGGTGAGCCACCTGCTGGTCAACCAACCTTAGAAGTTAGATACATGGGGCCAGGTGGTAGCACAGCGGGTTAAGTGCACGTGGCACAAAGCACGAGGACCTGCATAAAGATCCCAGTTCAAGCCCCAGCTCCCCACCTGCAGGGGAGTCGCTTCACAGGTGGTGAAGCAGGTCTGCAGGTGCCTATCTTTCTCTCACAGTCTCTGTCTTCCCCTCCTCTCTCCACTTCTCTCTGTCCTATCCAACAACAATGACATCAATAGCAACAACAATAATAACTACAACAACAATAAAATAACAAGGGGAAAAAAAGTTTTTGAAAAAGTTAGAGTGGTCCAGGAGGTGGTGCAGTGGATAAAGCATTGGACTCTCAAGTGTCCTGAGTTTGATCCCCAGCAGCACATGTACCAGAATGATGTCTGGTTCTTTCTCTCTTTCCTCCTATCTTTCTCATTAAGAAATAAATATTTTCTTTAAAAAAAGTTAGACACACACATAGATTTTCCTAACTGCCACCAGTGTTACTGTTGGGACTTAGTGCCTGCACTATGAATCCACTGTTCCCAGAATCCTTTTTTTTTTTTCTCTTTCTGTTTTATTTGATAGGACAGAGGGAAATTGGGGGGAGATAGAGAGGGAAAGAGAGACACTGAAGACCTGCTTCCCTGCTTGTGAAGTGCCCCCTCCTCCCCGCAGATGGGAAGCAGGAGCTTGAACCCAGGTTCTTGCACATGGCAATGTGTACACTCAGCTGGATGTGCCATCACCCAGCCCCCTTAAAAGTTTTGTAAACACTGTAGGCTAAGGTCTTTCCCCCGCTTTCATGGGGATCCTTGGACCACTGGCTTATAACCTCTGTTCCTAGAGTCAGAGTGCACTTGGTGGAACAATAGTGATAGCATGAGACACCACTGTGGGGCCAAATTTAAGAGGATTGAAGGGCTCCTCCCAAACTTCAGGAAACAGTAACTGAGTCTCAAAAGCTGCTCTGAGAAGGCCAGGGTTAGGGGAAGGGCTAGGGGACAGGTAACTGTGCCTTGGGATTCTGAGAAGGGGCCCATAAGATCTGGGGTAGGGTCAGGTAGGATGGCCAAAGTGTCCTGCCCCTTACTTATGATCCAGGCAAAAGGGGACAGGCTACCTCCCCTGAACCTTGGCTTGTCTAGGAAGCAAGAGCTGACACACAGAGCAGGGTGTCATGACCATGATCATGGTCACTATGGCCATGAACCTGCAGGGTCCTGGCCCCAATAAGGGGTTAGACTGCAAATAGACGGATTAGAGGAAGTCTTCAGATGAGGCCAGCTGACCTGGAGAACCCAGCAGCAATTCTTAGATGAGGACTCAGCACTTTTGTGGGGGCCAGCGGGGACCTGGTACAGGAAAAGGCAGGAATGAGACCGTCCCCAAAGCAGATCACCACAGCATGTGAAAGCCAGGCACTGGAGACCTTGCGAGGGGTTCAAGGCTGGGTGGTGATACCACAACGTAGGAGGTGCTTTAGGGAGACAATCTGGAAGTGGATTAGGCTGCAAAGAGGTCCAAGGGCCCCGAGGAAGGGAGGCCAACTCAGAGGCTGCTGCTGGAACCCAGGCACAGACTGAGACCATCCCCATGTGCACAGTGGTATGGACAGGGGCAGCTGTTTGAGCGTGGATGGTGCTCATACAGTCATCTGCTCCTGCGCCTCCCCCAGCCTCCTGAGCCAGATCTCAGCACACAGCCTTGTGATCTAGCAGAACATAAGCAGATCAGGCCCAGACTCAGCACCCAGCCTAAGATGTAACTGGCAGGGCTCGCCCACCTTTATCCCTGCCCCTCATCTCCTTCCCTCTACTCTGTTCTAGAGCAGGGCAACCTGTTGGGCATGTTCCTTACATGCCCTGCAGAGACGCCTAGCTCAGAGACTTTGCACTGGCTGCTCCCTCCTCTCAGAACACCAGGGATTCCCACGTTTCACCCTCCCGGGTCACGTAACCTTCTGCTCAGATGTGCCCTCGTCATCTTATCTGAAGCTACTCCCCCATCTCTCTCTGGCCTTGACCTGGCTTTATCTATTAAGCTTTCATCACTCCCTGCACTTGCGTTCTACATTTCTGTCCTCACTGTCCCTTTCCCAACCCCCAACTTCAGTCCTATGAGGGCAAGGACTTGGTCATGTTTGCTCTGGTGCCAGGTACATACACAGCAAGTGCTTAAGAATGTTTGTGGGGTAAAGAAATTAGACCGGGGAGTTAAGCGCAGGTGGCGCAAAGTGCAAAGACTGGCGGAAGGATCTCGGTTGGAGCCCCTGACTCCCAACCTGCAGGGGGGGCACTTCACAAGTAGTGAAGCAGGTCTGCAGGTGTCTTTCTCTCCCCCCCATCCTCCCCTCCTCTTTCCATTTCTCCCTGTCCTTTCCAACAACGACATCAATAACAACAAAAATAATAATAACGACAACAAACCAAGGGCAACAAAAGTGAATAAATATATATTTTTAAAAAAAGAAAGAAAGAAATGAAACAGATGAGGCTGAGGGTGGGGCATTTGAACTCTAGCCTAGACAACTACTTATTCATCCGTGCTCTTCTATATGAAATGAAAGGTGGATGGATGATCCTTGGGGTCCCAGGAGGTGTAACATCCAGTTCTAAGCTGGTGCTCCAAAGAGTGGCAGCAGTACTCAGAGAATGCTCCCTGTTTGCCTCAGTTTCCAGCCTCTGGCTGGGCAGAGCAAAATGGCTGAGGAGAGCAAAGAGGAGCTCTGTTAACCTGGGGCCTTGCCTCCTCTGCCCATCGCCTGTGCCCCTGCAGCCACAAGGCCTCCTGGCGGCTGCCACACTGATGAGTTCCAGTGCCGGCTGGATGGTCTCTGCATCCCCCTGCGGTGGCGCTGTGATGGGGACACTGACTGCATGGACTCCAGTGACGAGAAGAGCTGTGAGGGAGTGACCCATGTCTGTGACCCCAACGTCAAGTTCGGCTGCAAGGACTCTGGTACAGAGCAGGGTTGGAGGGTGCTGGGGGTGGGCAGTGTGGGCAGGAAGAGGGCATGAGCAAGGCACCAGCACTCATTTGCAGAGTGAGAGTGACCACATCATGAGGCAAAAGGCAGCACAGGGAAAGCTTGTGCCTGATGTGTAGGGAGAGGTTTGAAAGGGCCAGGGAAGCAAAGCCCTCACCAGAGCTGAGCTTCCACACCTCCCGCGGCTTTCTGCCTTCTTTGCAACCTGACAAAACCTTCTTTGCAACTTGACAAAAAAGGCCTCAGAGTTCCTAGAGGACCCCAAGGCCTTGTAATCACGACCTACTAGAGAAGCCCACAGAGTCAGGGGAGAAGGGCACAGATAGCCCTGTCCCTCACACTAGCCCCATCCCTCAGCTCGGTGCATCAGCAAAGCTTGGGTATGTGATGGGGACAGCGACTGTGAAGACAACTCAGATGAAGAGAACTGTGAGTCCCTGGCCTGCAGGCCACCCTCACATCCCTGTGCCAACAACACATCTGTCTGCCTGCCCCCTGACAAGCTGTGTGATGGCAACGATGACTGTGGAGACGGCTCAGATGAGGGAGAGCTCTGCGGTGAGGCCCAGGCTGGTGGGGTGGGGTGTGTGTGTGTTTTGCAGAATGAATGAGAAGATAAGCAGAGGAGGGTGTACATTTTAAGCTCAAAATAAATGAGTGAGTAGGGCTGAGAGGTAGCTTAGCCAGTAGAGCACGCGTTACCATCCACAAGGACCTGGTTTGAGACCCAGGCCACCCATAGGAGCACCTGCAGGGGGTATGCTTCACACATGGTGAGACAGTACTGCAGTGTCTCTCCTTCTCTCTCTGCATCTCTCTTGGTCTCTCACTCTCTTTAAGAAAAAGATATAAAAGGGGCTGGGTGGTGGTGCACCTGGTTGAGCGCACATGTTACAATGCACAAGGACCCAGGTTCAAGCCCCCAGTCCCCACCTGCAGGGGGAAAGCTTTGCAAGTGGTGAAGCAGTGTTGCAGGTGTCTCTCTGTCTCTCTCTCCCTCTCTATCATTCCCTCCCCTCTTGATTTCTGGCTGTCTCTATCAAATAAATAAAGTTAATTTTTTTAAAAAAATTTTTAAAAAAGAAAAAGAAGAAAAAAATGCTGCCAGGAATGGTGGAGTCAGTTGCTGGCAGAGAGGCCCAGCAATAACCATGGCGGCAAAAAATAAAAATGAAAGTAAAAAAGTGACCCCAGGATGTAGCACAGGAGGTAGTGGATAAAATGTTGGACTCTCAAGTATAAAGTCCCAAGTTTGATCCATGGCATCACCCATGCCAGAATGATGTTCTAGTTTTTCTCTCGCACACAAGTACATTTTTTGAGTGAAAGAAAGGAATGAACCAGGAAGGTCGCCAAGGCAGCAAACTTGGACGCCTGAAGCTTAGAGATCCCAGGTTCAGTCCCTGGCCCCACCATAAGCCAGAGCTGAGCAGTGCTCTGGGCTCCCTCTCCCTCCCTCTCTCTGTCTCATTAAAGGAAATCAATTTGGGAGTCAGGCAGTAGCGCAGTGGGTTAAGTGCGCATGGTGGAAAGCACAAGGACTAGCCTAAGGATCCTGGTTCAAGCCCCCGGCTCCCCACCTGTAGGGGAGTCACTTCACAAGCAGTGAAGCAGGTCTGCAGGTATCTATCTTTCTCTCCCCCTCACTGTCTTCCCCTCCTCTCTCCATTTCTCTCTGTCCTATCCAACAACAACGACATCAATAATAACTACAACAACAAAAAAAAACCACAAGGGCAACAAAAGGGAATAAATAAATAAATAAATATTAAAAAGAAACCAGTCTTTTTTAAAAGGAGCTAAAGAAAATGAGAATTTGGAAGTCGGGCAGTAGCGCAGCAGGTTAAGCGCACTTGGCATGAAGCACAAGGACTGGCGTAAGGATCTGGGTTCAAGCCCCTGGCTCCCCACCTGCAAGTCTGCAGGTGTCTATCTTTCTCCCCCCCCATCTCCTCCTCCCCTCTCCACTTCTCTCTGTCCTATTCAACAACAACAATAATAACTACAACAATAAAACAACAAGGGCAATAAAAGGCAATAAATAAATATATATTTTTAAAAAAGAAGATGAGAATTGGGGGATTCGGGCAGTAGCACAGCAGATTAAGCACACATGGTGCAAAGTGTAAGGACCCGCATAAGGATCCCAGTTCGAGCCCCCAGCTCCCCACCTGCAGGGGAGTCACTTCACAGGTGGTGAAGCAGGTCTGCAGGTGTCTATCTTTCTCTCCCTCTCTCCATTTCTCTCTGTCCTATCCAACAATGACAACATCAATAACTACATCAATAAAACAAGGGCAACAAAAGGGAATGAATAAATAAATAAATATTTTTTAAAAAGAATATGAGAATTAGGAAGCACCACATGAAAAGTGGTTCAGGGATGAAGAACAGAGCAGAGCAGTCTTATTTCTGCTGCGCCAAGCAAAGCATAGGTTCCTTGAAGTAGAGGCAAGGTGAGGGCGGTGAGGCAGGCCAGGGCAGGCCCTGAATGCCACTGATAGGTCACCAGTCAGGGTTGGCAGGTTCCAGGGTGTGTCAAAAGGTCCCAGGGGAAGACATGCCCTACCACACCCAAAATCAGGAGTGATCGAGGAAAGAGGAATGGGTCCAGGAAGAGAGTACAGTATGGGGCCCCACCATGGGCTGAGTTGGGGGCAATAGAGTGAGATATGGCAGTGATGTGGGTTGCTTCTTGGAGAAGGGGAGAGATGCTCCTGGGAGGCAGGTGCTGCAGCCCCAACCCTGGCCTGGGGGGCAGAGGCTTGGCCAGAGGTGGAAAGCAGGACATCTCAGGCTGGGCTCCATCTGCACTGGCCAGGACTTGGGACCTCTTCCCTGATGATGACCCTGTTCCTGCCCCCCAGACCAGTGTTCCCTGAATAACGGCGGCTGCAGCCACAACTGCTCTGTGGCACCTGGCGAAGGCATCGTGTGTTCCTGCCCACTGGGCATGGAGTTGGGGCCTGACAACCATACATGCCAGATCCAGAGCTACTGTGCCAAGCACCTCAAGTGCAGCCAGAAGTGCGACCAGAACAAGTTCAGCGTGAAGTGCTCCTGCTATGAGGGCTGGGTGCTAGAGCCAGACGGCGAGAGCTGCCGCAGCCTGGGTGAGCCATCGGGAGTGGTCGGAGGCTGAAGTCGTCACCCTGACACCAGAGCCCCAGCCCTGGCTGTGGCTGCTGACTCCTTGCTGACCCAAATCATGGCCCTTCCCCAGACCCTTTCAAGCCATTCATCATCTTCTCCAACCGCCATGAGATCCGACGCATCGACCTTCATAAAGGGGACTACAGCGTCCTGGTGCCTGGCCTGCGAAACACCATTGCCCTGGACTTCCACCTCAGCCAGAGCGCCCTTTACTGGACGGATGTGGTGGAGGACAAGATCTACCGCGGGAAGCTACTGGACAACGGAGGTGACCACTTTCCCCTTGGCTACGGGGACTGACAGAGGGTGGGGTGTGTGCAGATGGGGACGGGGTATTCAGTGCCACTGGCCCAGGTCCAGGTGGCCCGAAGTAGAAGCCCTGAGTGCCACCATCCTCCACACTCTTGTTAATTGGGTTAGATTTTTGCTGTGGGTCTCGGTGCCTGACGCCCCATAATTATCGTCAGCAGAGCCGCCAGCCTGATAATTAACAAAACGATCAGCCTTTCTCTAGAACGGCCTAGAGCTTGGCTCCCCAAATCCTAGAATTGCAGGCTCAAACAGGGAAATAAAGCATTTAGGGGTGGGGTCTTTGCAACCCACCTTCTGTCCCAGGGTGACCTGACCCATCACACACACTGAACCACACTGAGCAGGGGTTCATGCTGGGCCCAGCAGGCTGGCAGTGACCTCAAGGCCTGTCCTCATGGAGCTTGTGTGCTGTGGGGACATCATTATGTGAACCAAACACTGATTCAAGATGGGAGATGGGAGATGGGAGTGGAGGCTGGTGCACAGAGGGTAGGGAGAAGGAATGGCATTTTAAATTGATTGGCCAAAGAAGGTTTGTCCTCCAAGCAGAGACCCGAAAGAAGCACATTTTACTGGGGGAGTTTGTATTATTTGTAATAATAGGGCAAACATGAAATCATCTCAAATGTTCTCCTAAGGAGACAGTGACAGTGTCCACACTGTCAGCAGTTTGCTCTGACCTCTGCTTATGGGTTAACCCTTCAGGGAACTGCAGGCAGAAGATCTCTCCCACCTCCCCTTCTCCAGGATTCTGGAAGCCAGATTTCTCCTTCTTCTCATTTAACCTCCTGGTGAAGCAGGGAGCCTGAGTGAGGGTCTTGGGGGGTGGGGTGTGTGGAAACCCCAGTTGAATTCAGGGCGCATCAGAGGTATTGGCACAGTTGTCAGTGTTGAGAATGGGTCCTCAAGGGTTTCTGAGTCTTCCACATGTCTCTAACTCACTGCAGGGTGCTCTGACCTCCTGCAATCCTCTCTTTATCTCTCTCTCCAGCCCTAACCAGTTTTGAGGTGGTGATTCAGTACGGTCTGGCCACACCCGAGGGCCTGGCTGTAGACTGGATTGCAGGCAACATCTACTGGGTGGAGAGTAACCTGGACCAGATCGAGGTGGCCAAGTTGGATGGGACCCTCCGAACCACCCTCCTAGCTGGTGACATCGAACACCCAAGGGCAATTGCTCTGGATCCCCGGGATGGGTGAGGACCCTGCCGAGTCCTCTTCTGGCCCTATGGGCCCCGCGAGCCTGATAGAACCTGTCCTGTCTCCTCACTCTCCTTTGCCCTTGACTGAGGATCTCTTGCTGCCCCTCCACAAGCCCCTGACCAAGGCCTTCCTCCCTTCCCCCTCCCAGGATCCTGTTCTGGACAGACTGGGACGCCAGCCTGCCCCGAATCGAGGCTGCCTCCATGAGTGGGGCCGGACGCCGCACCATTCACCGGGAGACTGGCTCGGGCGGCTGGCCCAACGGGCTCACCGTGGACTACCTGGAGAAACGCATCCTCTGGATCGATGCCAGGTCAGCATCTGCCCCCAACCCAGGGCCTCCTTCCTCCCAAGGGACGGGGTGGGTTGGGGGGGGGGTCTGGGACCCCGGTGAGAACCAGGGGAGCTTGAGCCAGAAGCAGGGTGTCTATGAGCTGGTACAGTAGGACCAAGGTGAGGGTCATGGCTGGGCTGGGGGAGGGTGCTAGTGAGGGCTGGGAGGGGGGGCGGTAGAGTCAGGGCTGGCCCTGAATAGGCTTGTCTGCCAGAACCTCCTGTGTGCACTCAGTCTGTGCAGGGGCAAGAGGGAGTACCTGAATCCTGATGGTGGCCCTGGGGAAAGTGAACTTGAACTGAGGTCTGAGAGTTGGACTCCCAGCCCTTAAACCATGTGGTCTCACTCCATAATTGCTCCATCTGCCTTTCCCAGCCCCAGGGCTGAGGGTGCTGTGGGCTGGGTGCTCTGGAGGCTAAGGCCCCAGCAGCGTCCTCACTGTGCCCGACCATGCTCCCAGGTCAGATGCCATTTACTCAGCCCGTTACGATGGCTCCGGTCACATGGAGGTGCTTCGGGGACACGAGTTCCTGTCGCACCCGTTTGCAGTGACGCTGTATGGGGGGGAGGTGTACTGGACCGACTGGCGAACCAACACATTGGCCAAGGCCAACAAGTGGACTGGCCACAATGTCACCGTGGTACAGAGGACCAACACCCAGCCCTTTGACCTGCAGGTGTACCACCCCTCCCGGCAGCCCATGGGTAAGGGGTCTCTTAGGAACAGGAGACGACGGGGCAGGGAGGGAGTAGCTTGCTGATAGGGGGCGCTTTGCCGTGCACGAGGACCCAGGTTCAAGCCTTTGGCACCATGCATATCTCTATTTCTCTCCCTTTCTGTCTGAAACTAAAAGGGAAGCGAATGTCCAATAGCAGTGAAAACTGCAGACACAGGTCTCAGCAGGCAAAAAAATAAATTAAAAAAAGAGAGGAAATGAAAACAGGAGGGGTTTTGTTGAGCAGAGGTAGGCCAGCCTGCTGAGTGAAGGGTCAGCAGTGCGTGATCCTAGCACTGGGAGGGTGAGGCTGGGAATCGTGGATGAGAAATACCAGGTAGGGACCAGCAAGTCACCTTGCTTCTCCCCTACCCCCAGCTCCCAACCCCTGTGAGGCCAATGGGGGCCGAGGCCCCTGCTCTCACCTGTGTCTCATCAACTACAATCGCACGGTCTCCTGTGCCTGCCCCCACCTCATGAAGCTCCACAAGGACAACATCACCTGCTACGGTAGGAGACCCACCCCTTCTGCAGCTGGGGTTAGCAACCAGGGAGGTGGCACAGTCAAGCGCAGGGCTTGCAGACTTGCCCCAAGTCCCATCCCTGGTACAGTGTATGCCAGAGTGCTACTGTACTTCTCTCTCTAGCTAATAAAAATAACCTTTGTAAAATGCCTGTGGTAAGTGGAGGTGTCAAGCAGCCAGGCCCCCGTTTGTAAGTAAATCAGACAGCTGGAAGGGTTGGCAGGGGAGGGTACAGAGGCAGTCACTGTCAGAAGAGTCTAGAAGTCCAGCAGGCAGGTGACACAGGCAAGGATCAGCAGAGGACTAGAGGGGGGCCCCTCGGTCTAGGCAGTGGGTAACACAGAGACAGGGGCCACCCTCAGTGACCTGCCCGCCCCGCAGAGTTTAAGAAGTTCCTGCTGTACGCACGTCAGATGGAGATCCGGGGCGTGGACCTGGATGCCCCCTACTACAACTACATTATCTCCTTCACGGTGCCTGACATTGACAACGTCACGGTCCTGGACTACGATGCCCGTGAGCAGCGCGTGTACTGGTCCGACGTGCGCACGCAGGCCATCAAGCGGGCCTTTATCAACGGCACGGGTGTGGAGACTGTCGTCTCTGCAGGTGCTGTCCCAGCCTGGCCCTTGACCTTCTAGCCTCCTGTGCCCTGTAGACACTCCACACCAGCCCCCTCTCCCATTGTGCCCCCAGATTTGCCAAATGCCCACGGGTTGGCTGTGGACTGGGTCTCCCGGAACCTGTTCTGGACAAGCTATGACACCAACAAGAAGCAGATTAATGTGGCCCGGCTGGATGGCTCCTTCAAGAACGCAGTGGTACAGGGCCTGGAGCAGCCCCACGGTCTGGTGGTTCACCCCTTGCGCGGGTCAGTCCAGGGCCCAGGGCTGGGGAGCATGAGATATGGGGTATAAGAAGGGAGTGTCTCTGACTCTTCCTGATGCCTCTCCCACAGGAAGCTCTACTGGACTGACGGTGACAACATCAGCATGGCCAACATGGACGGCAGCAACCGCACCCTGCTCTTCAGCGGCCAGAGGGGCCCTGTGGGTATGAGCTTGCCCTGCCTGCCCAGAGTGTGCCCCAGTTCCCCCTCTAGAAAGAGGCTCACTAAATTCCCTCCAGCCCACAAACTCTCATGGTACCACCCTGGAGTGCTGACCCTGCCCCAGGCTCTCAGGCAGTCACACACACCCCCCTTTCAGGCCTGGCCATTGACTTCCCTGAAAGCAAACTCTACTGGATCAGCTCCGGAAACCACACCATCAACCGCTGCAACCTGGACGGGAGTGGGCTGGAGGTCATCGAGGCCATGCGGAGCCAGCTGGGCAAGGCCACCGCCCTGGCCATCATGGGTGAGGAGTAGGGACGGTGCAGGACAGCCTATGGGCCTGGCCAGGGGATGGGAGCTGGGGAGGGTGGTGTGAGAGCCCACCCTAGGATCTCATCCCTTCCTGCCACCCCAGGGGACAAGCTGTGGTGGGCAGACCAGGTGTCAGAGAAGATGGGCACGTGCAACAAGGCTGACGGCTCGGGCGCCGTGGTTCTGCGCAACAGCACCACGCTGGTGATGCACATGAAGGTGTACGACGAGAGCATCCAGCTGGGTGAGGCGGGCAGACAGAGCGGCTGCCCAGGCCAGGCTGGGCCAGGGGACCGGTGGGAGTGAGAATAGCTCAGGCTCCTCTCTCCACCCAGGGGCCCTTCTTTCCACCACTGCCATAGGAAGTATACTGTATGCCCCTCAGCTGCCCTGGCCAAGAGGCCCGGGGTCAGACAACCTAAGAGTTGGAAGGGGGGAGTAGCAGCAGCGGTGGTAGCGTAGCGGGTTAAGCACACATGGTGTGAAGCCCAAGGACCGGCGTAAGGATCCCAGTTCAAGCCCCCAGCTCCCCACCTGCAGGGGAGTCGCTTCACAGGTGGTGAAGCAGGTCAGCAGGTGCCTATCTTTCTCTCCCCCTCTCTGTCTTCCCCTCCCCTCTCCATTTCTCTCTGTCCTATCCAACAATGACGACATCAATAACGACAATAACCATAAAAAAAAACAAGGGCAACAAGAGGGAAAAAATAAATAAATAATTTTTAGAAAAAAAGAGTTGGGAGGGGTGGTTGACCCCCACAAGGTCCAGAGTGAAGTTGGTGACCATCCTTCCCTGAGGAAGGCCCTAACCCTCTCTCTCTCTCTCTCTCTCTCTGCCTCCCACTGGCCTCCAGGCCATGAGGGCACCAATCCCTGCAGCGTCAACAACGGTGACTGCTCCCAGCTCTGCCTGCCCACATCAGAGTCCACCCGCGCCTGCATGTGCACAGCTGGCTACAGCTTGCGTAGTGGCCAGCAAGCCTGCGAGGGTCAGTGCCGGGTCCCCCATCCCCACCCCTTTCCCTTCCACCTTGGGGTGTCATTCCAGGCCCCTGGAATCTCAATAAGACCTTTGAAAATGCAGGGTTGAAGACTTAGAGATGGGGCTAAGGTTCCTGGCCTGTGTCCGCAACCTGAACCAGGAAGTGGGGAGCAGAGGGACCAACGCATAAGAGAAACTGAGCTGTGAGGTGGCTCAGCTGCTGGCGCCTGCAGCAGACTTGTGGAGAGACAGGCACCTGCAGGCAGCTTCTCAGAAAAGATTGCTGAGTGTGGGAGAAGTCAGCATGTGGGTGACACGTCAGGGGTGACGTAACACGTCAAGCAGTGCCTGGAAAGTGGTGTTTGAGGCTGTGGAGAGTGGAGGAGGGAGAAACCAAGGCACTCAGACCAGTTAAGAGGTGTCTTGGCTTGAGTAACCTTGATGGTGTTGGTGTGAGGAAATGGGCCTAGACTAATGTTAGCAGCCTTGGCTCAAGAGATGGACAGATGAAACTGAGGTGTTTCCCCAGAACTTGATGACTGATTTACGAGCTTGCCTGGGGACAGCATTTCTCACAGTGCGCTCCTGGGAGCCTTCCTCTTTGATGTGGGAATGTTTCAGAAAGAGAGAGATGTGAGGTTGGACAAGGTTTAAATGCTTTTGTCACTATAAAACTTACCAGAGCCTTGAACGTGCTCTTCAACACAGAGGGTTTTTCAAGAGAAGGTGCTCGTATCTGAGGTGTCCCCAGACTCACTTGACTGAATCTTTCTCCCCCCGGATCCTGAGCAGCCTGACCTGATGGCACTGCAAGGCCTGGTGTAGCAGAGAGAGAGCAAGGGCAGGTCGTTAGGATGATGAGCTCCGGTGGCACAGGCCAGACGGAGGGCAAAGAAGAAAATAAAGTGAACACCTAAACTTTGGAGCCATCCAGTCCCAACTGTCCAGTCTGAATCACCCTCCAGATTCTTCCTAAATCCTTCGGAGGCCCAGGTTACATGGTTGAAAGAGAAGTGGGGTTGGGGGTAGGGGTTGTAACACACAGGGAGAGCAAGCCAGGCTCTGCTTCCCCCTAGTGGTGAGTAGTAATCTTGCAGGCGGTTGCCCAGAGTGCTTTCCACGCCACAGCCGGGGGCTCCAAGTTAGGTGTGTGTGCTGGTGTACTGAAAGCCAAGGAGAAAAAATTGAGGGGAAATACCAGGAAGCGAGTGGGGAGATAGCACAGTGATTTTGCAATAGACTTTCATGCCTACCGCTTAGAGGTTCCAGATTCAATTCCAGGCACCACCTTAAGCCAGGGCTGGTGGGTGCACACATTACCATGTGGTGGAGTGCCAGGGCTGGTGGAGAGCCTGGTGGAGTGCACACATTACCATGTGCAACTATTCAGGCTCAATCCCCTACTCCCCACCTGCAGACAGGATGCTTCATGAAGTAGTGAAGCAAGTCTGTAGGTGTCTATCTCTCTTCCTCTCTATCCCCCCTTCAATTTCTATCTGTCCAATCAAAAAAAAAAAAAAGGCCACCAGAAGCAGTGGATTCATAGTTCTGACACTGAAGTCCCAGCAACAACGTTGGTAGCAGTTAAAAAGCAAACCCAAAGGAGGCCAGGCTGGCGCACCTGATTAAGTGCACACATTACAGTGTGCAAGGACCTAGGTTCAAGCCCCTGGTCTCCACCTGCAGGGGAAAGCTTTATGAGTGGTGAAGCAGGGCTACAGATGTCTGTCTCTTTCCCTCTCTAGTTTCCCCTTCGCAATTATCTCTGTCTCTATGCAACAATAATGTTTTTTAAAAATTTTATTTAAAAAAAATACCAAAAAGTAGAGGATAGGTCTGAGTGTGACAGAAGCCAAGTTGCAAGGGGTTGTGTGGGCACAGCATATGCCTAAAGCGGCCTTGGGTTTCAGGTGTGGGCTCCTTCCTGCTCTACTCTGTGCACGAGGGGATCCGGGGAATTCCTCTGGACCCCAATGACAAGTCAGACGCCCTGGTCCCAGTGTCGGGGACTTCCCTGGCTGTAGGCATCGACTTCCATGCCGGTGAGCTATTTGGTGGCAGGAGTGAGTGGGGGTGGTGTACTCTTGGGGTCGACTGAGTGCCCACTGACCACAGTTGAAGGGGGCACTTCCCACAGGTGCCCCAGCCCTGCTCTGCCCCCTCCCCAGATTCATCCATGTATCTCTGTCCTAACCCCCATATGATTGTCCCCCCACCTCCAGAGAATGACACCATTTACTGGGTGGACATGGGCCTGAGCACCATCAGCCGGGCCAAGCGAGACCAGACCTGGCGTGAGGATGTGGTGACCAATGGCATTGGCCGAGTGGAGGGCATCGCTGTGGACTGGATTGCGGGTGAGCACGGGGAGCACTATGTGTGAGTTTTGGGGTGGGGTAGGCTGTAGCCAGTAGGGGAGCCTCAGGGGTCCATGGGGCTAGGAGGGAGGAGAGCACACACACATGTCCCCATCCAGCCCCCATGCAGCATGGCACCTTTCTCTTTAGGCAACATCTACTGGACTGATCAGGGCTTTGATGTCATCGAGGTTGCCCGGCTCAATGGCTCTTTCCGATACGTGATCATCTCCCAGGGCCTGGACAAGCCCCGGGCCATCACTGTTCACCCGGAAAAGGGGTGAGGAGCAGACAGGCTGTCCGTCGGCCCCTCTCTTCTTAGAGTCTGGGTCCTGACACCTCCCCACTTCCACCTTCTCCCTACAGGTATCTGTTCTGGACCGAGTGGGGTCAGTACCCACGCATTGAGCGGTCTCGGCTCGACGGTTCTGAGCGAGTAGTGCTGGTCAATGTCAGCATCAGCTGGCCCAACGGCATCTCCGTAGATTATCAGGTCTGAATGCAGGCGTGGCCCTGGCACCAATAGGGTGGACCCTTGCTCAAGGGGAAAGTTCACTTCACCCACTGCCCCACTCCCCCACCAGTCTGCCTGCAAGGAGGCCCATTCAGTGGGGAGATATAGACTGAGGGGAGTTGTGGGGTCTTCTGGCTCAGCCCTCTTTTTAAATTAGGATTCCTGCTCCCACACAGATGGTGGGCAGTAGAGTGGGGTAGGTCACACAGAGGTGGGCAACGGAAGGACAGCTAGAGGGCAGCAGTGGGGACCATGGGGGTGCTGAGTATTCAGGGCCCCTGAGGTGAGGTGGGTGCTGTGGCCTGCAGGATGGGAAGCTGTACTGGTGTGATGCCCGCATGGACAAGATCGAGCGGATCGACCTAGAAACGGGTGAGAACCGTGAGGTGGTTCTGTCCAGCAACAACATGGACATGTTTTCCGTGTCTGTGTTTGAGGACTTCATCTACTGGAGTGACAGGTGAAGAGGAAGGGCATCTGTCTGGCCTCCTTGGCAGTGTGTGTGCCCTCTCCACTGGGCTCCTGTCAACCTCCTGCTCCTGCCCCTCCCTTCTCTCAGGACTCACGCAAATGGCTCCATCAAACGTGGCAGCAAAGACAATGCCACAGACTCTGTGCCCCTGAGAACGGGCATTGGCGTCCAGCTCAAAGACATCAAAGTCTTCAACCGGGACCGACAGAAAGGTGAGGTCCTGGGCCCCTGTGCTGGGTATGCTCACCCAGGGGACCCAAGTGAGAAGGACCATGAGAGAAGCTGGGTCCAAAGGGGGCACAGAGATCCCAACACAGCAGGAGAGGCTGGGAGGTTCTAGGACTGTCTGGGTATTGGGTCTGGGGCAGGAGATGTCTGACGCAAGGATGCCAAGGCAGGGCAGGGCTTCATGCAGGGCTGGCCCGTGGGTGAGAGTTGCCCTCTGTGACCTCCTCCTCCAGGCACCAACGTGTGTGCAGTAGCCAACGGTGGGTGCCAGCAGCTGTGTCTGTATCGGGGCGGCGGGCGGCGGGCCTGTGCCTGTGCACATGGCATGCTGGCTGAGGATGGGGCGTCGTGCCGAGAGTACGCCGGCTACCTGCTCTACTCGGAGCGCACCATCCTCAAGAGCATCCACTTGTCGGACGAGCGCAACCTTAATGCGCCCGTGCAGCCATTCGAAGACCCCGATCACATGAAGAATGTCATTGCCCTGGCCTTCGACTACCGCGCCGGCACTGCCCCCGGCACGCCCAACCGCATTTTCTTCAGCGACATTCACTTTGGGAACATCCAGCAGATCAATGACGACGGCTCCCATAGGATCACCATCGTGGAGAGTGAGCCCAGCACCCCCCCCCGGGAAGTGGGGGGTGTCTGGGGCCGGGGGGTGGTCAGACTCAGGGAATAAAAGTCCTCAGCTACCCCAGGTGTGCCTCCTGCCTGCCCCAGAGTCCCTGACTCACACAGTGACTTGTGCAGCCACTTCAAAGTTTCTCCTCCCTTGGAGTCCTTTTTCTCCCCCGTCAGTCCTGGTTCTGCCCCCAGGGTGATACAGAATAAGCCAACACTGCCTGTGAGTGTGGGTTCGGGCTTCTAGTCCCATGGTCTTCAAGCCTCAGACCTGGTGTCTGTGTAAAGACACAGGGTTGGGGGCCTAGGAGATGGCTCACCCAGCAGAATGTACACATTACCATGTGTGAGGTCTGGGATTCGATCCCCTGGCACCAACCACATGGGAGCACCATGCACAGGGGAAGCTTCATGGTCTCTGGAACAGTGCTATGGTGTCTCACCTTCTGTCTCTCCTTTATCTCTTACATTTAAAGGGGAAAGAAAAAACAGGCTGTCAAGAGCAGTGGGATCAAGGTGAAGTCATAAGGAACAGTGGCAGGAAAAAACAAACTTTTGTTTTAAGGGTTTAGACTGGAGGGGGTCAGGCAGTGGTGCACCCAGTTAAATGCACATACCAAGTGCAGGGATCTAGGTTTGACCCTCTGCTCCCCACCTGAGGGAGGGATACACACTTCATGAGTGGAGAGTCAGGTCTATAAGTGTCTTTCTCCCTATCTCCCCTCCCCACTCAATTTCTCTCTGTCCTATTGAATAAAAATTAGGGAAAAAATTAAGGGGGGTGGGGAGTGCTAGAAAAACCGGGAGAAGTGGATTTGTAGTGCTAGAACTGAGCCCCAGCAATAACTCTAGTGGCAAACAAAAAAAAATTAGGCTGGATACCACCTTTAGGATCTGGATGTCCCCGGTCTGTGACTCTTTCATCTGTCTCTTTACCTAGTCAACCTGTCCAGGCACTGAACCCAGTGATGGTCTGAACAGACCTGTCCTTTCATAGTCCTCTGGACATTTTTGCTTCACACAATCTCATCTGCATGTCAGTGTGAAAACGCAGTGTCCAGAGCTAAACCTGACACTCCGCAATCTAGGCTCGATCTGGCAAGGCTGGCAGCACTGCCCCCTCCCTTCACAGTGTTGTTCAGGCTACAGAGCTCCCGTTAAAGCACTTCTGGCCGTCACATTGTCACATGTTATGAAGCCACAAAAATCTTGTGTCTTCTCTTAAGCTGTTGTCTGCTGCATCTCTCTCGTTGGGCACTTATTGTTCTTAAAGTTGAGTTAAAGACATACTGTTTTTTAAGACATTTCTAAAGCAATCTGGTGTGGGGTCTTTAAGTAGCAAGTTTTTTTAGTACAAGACAAATAAGATCTGAAGTCCCATGTTCAGTCCCTCACAACACCACCATAGATCAGAGCTGATTAGTGAGATGGTAAAAATGAATAAACAAAAACCTGTGTACAAAAGACGTGTGACCCTACTTGTAGTAGCTCTGAATATAAAGGCAGCCTCCCGGGCGGGGGGGAGGTGCAAGGGTGATGGGCCAAGCGCCACTAGGCAGGAGCTGCTAAGAGCTGGGGACACTGAGGACCACACCCCACAGGCTCCCCAGTGCCCACTTTTCATAGGAGTGAGTGCCACAGAGTAACCCCTGAGTTCCTCCCCAGGTCTCTCTTCTGCTCGATGTCCAGTCCCATCCTCATGCACGACTGCTTTTGTCTCCTCACAGATGTGGGCTCTGTGGAAGGCCTGGCCTATCACCGTGGCTGGGACACTCTTTACTGGACAAGCTACACCACATCCACCATCACCCGTCACACAGTGGACCAGACCCGGCCGGGGGCCTTTGAAAGGGAGACTGTCATCACCATGTCTGGAGATGACCATCCTCGGGCCTTTGTGCTAGACGAGTGTCAGAAGTGAGCCTGGGGCAGGATGGTGGGGGGTGGGAATGAGGGTGGGGGCTGGGCCTAGAGCAACAGAAACTGCACCAAGCAGACTGGGGAGGGGGAGCAGGAAAGACTGGCTGTGACCTCAGCTCAGCCACTTGCACTGTGGGAGCTTGAGCCAGCTGTGCGACCTCTCTGAGCTTTGGTTTCCTCATCTGAAACACCAGGCTGATAATACTTCAGGTGCCTGAACCCAAGGGGACTTTGGAGGGCCATTCTGGCTCTATGTGGGTCCATCCAGTCCTTCAGTTGAGAGCCATGTGCAGGCACACAGTGGGTGCTCTGCCTTTCTGGGATTCCAAGCTTCAGGCATGTGCATTGAATGTGTGCCCTATGTTAGGAGGTTGAGCTGGGGAGAGAATTCAGACTGACAGGAAGTGCTGTGTGCATCACAGAGGCAGGGAGGGCTGGCACAGGGCCTGGAAGAAGGTCCGGACAGTGGTATGCCCAGTAGAGCACAGGTGTTACCATTCACAAGACCTGGGGCTTAAGCCCCTGGTCCCCACCTGCAGGGGATAAGCTCAATAAGCAGTGGAGCAGTGCTACAGGTGTCTCTCTTTCTTTCTGTCTCTCATACTCTATCAAAAACAGAAAGGAAAAGATGGCCACCAGAAATGGTGGAGTTGTACAGGCACTGAGCCCTAGCAATAATTCTAGTGGCAAGAAAAAAAAAAAAGAAAGAAGGAAGGGATTTGAAAAGCATAAGGATAGAAAGAGGGAGAACTCAAAGCAGAGAAAGGGTGTAAGGGGTTCTCCCCTTGCCCTCTCAGAGGCTTCCCAGGATTGGGGGCAGCCTGAGGAGGCCCAGGAAGCTGGCATCAGGTTGTGCAGGACTTGAAAACAGGGAACATTTGGGAGGAGGGAGTGGTGTCCACTAGCAGCCCTGCCAGGCAAGCTCTCCTGCCCCCGCTGTGGGGCTTAGCCAACATCCTCCCCCATTCACCTTAGCAATCCTGGCTCACATATGAGCAGGACATTTTTCCTTCGACTCCAGCAGCACTTGGAATGTTTCCCCAAAGCATCACTAGGAAACTAAGGGACAAATAGAACCCAAAGCAACTACATAGAGACACTGAGTGGACTGAACCCAGATTCCTCAGCGTGATGTAACTCAAGGCCAGCCTGGTCCAGCCTGCCCAGCCCAGTAACCAGCACAAGGGCCCTCTGTCCCCTTCTGGCCTCTGCTCTGTCTGGCACATACTGTTCACGATACAACTCCCATCTCCCAGGCCATGAGCCTTGTTGACTTCACCTGTCTGGAACTGGCTCCAGGACCTGTCTCTCAGGGCTTCCAACCTCCCTGAGGTGGCCAGGTTGCCTCCCACTCCAGGTCTCGAGGCTGAAGGAGCCTCTCAAGGCTTCCAGCAAGTTCCTCTGCTCCATGCCCAGTGAGGCTGCCTAGGCACTCAACTCAGCACATGGCTTTGGGGAGCCAGACACGTGCTCAAGCCCCCAGGGGTGGCACAGGGGCATGAGCCTTGAATGTAGTTATTTTTAGTTGTGATGAAGTAGCAGAAGGCTTCCTGAGTGTGACAAGGACCTGAGTCAGGTTGGCAGTCCCAAGACTGCTTTTGAGGTGACATGAGCTGGATCTGGAGGTAGTGGATCAAAAGCTAAGCTACTCTTGACCAGAAAGAGTAAGGGCTTTTTTTTTTTTTTTTTTTTTTTTTTTTGGTGGTGGGAACAGTGTAGACCAGACTGCTGAGTTCAACCCTGACTGAGATCCCCTGCCCTCAGGGGCCTAGTTTCCCAGCCCACTAGGGCAGTGGCTTTAGCAGTCACACTTGCCATGAGTGGCACTCCTCTACCTGTCACCCAGGAGGGAGCACTGCTCATGGCTTGGTGGGCTGAGAGTCCTGGTGTGTGTGTGTGTGTGGGGGGAGGTATGGGAGAGAGAGCACAAGGGAAGAAGAAAACTGGCTGCCTCCTCCTCTCCCTTTTGTCATCCAAAGCCCCTCAGTGTGGAGGTGGGAGGCAGCAGCTCAAATGTGCAGGCTACAGGGCAAGGGGAGTGGAACTGCTGTAAGAGTGAGACCTGGACCAAAGGAGAGCTCACCCGAGAGGGTGCCACCTTGGCCCTGGGGGAAGCTTTTGTTTTGTGGTACTTCTCTTTCTCTCTCTGTCTTTTGTCTCTATCTGAAAAAGCTGGCCCAGACCACTGATGGCAAAAAAAAAAAAAAAGTGAGACCTATGGCTGGAGAGAGAGCTCACTGGATAGGGTTCATGCCTTGCCATGCACATGGCTAAGAGTAGGGCTCCCACCCCAATGGCGCAAAGGCCCCCAATTAAATAAAACTTCTAGGGGTGGGATCCAGCACACAGCGGTTCTCATCCATGGTTTCTTATTACAGGGAGAAGAGAATAGATATAAACTAGGTAGTGACACACTGACATGGGGGTTAGGTGGTGGTGCACCAGTTAAGCACACATATTACCTTGCACAAGGACCTGGGTTCAAGCCCCTGCTCTCCACCTGCAGGAGGAACACTTCATGAGCAGTGAAACAGGTCTGCATGTGTCTTTCTCTCTCCCTCTCTTCCTTCCCTCTCAGTTCCTTTTTGTTCTATCAAAATAATAATAATAGGTGGGGGTAAATAGCAAAGAGATTCTCCTGCCTGAGGCTACAAAGTCCCAGGTTCAATTCCCTGCACCACCATAAACCAGAGCTGATCAGTGCTCTGGTAAAATAATTAATAATAATAATAATCATAATAATGTAGGGAGAAAAAGGGGAAAAAATTGGCTGCCAGGAGCAATGGATTCGTGTGCCTGCACTGAGCCCCAGCCATAGCCCTTGTGGCAATGAACATATTACAAAGAAGGAATAAAGAAAACTAACATGAAGATGGGAACCAACTCATTTAGTCCTCAGACTATTCTCAAAACAGAGAGTAGTGGGTTCCTCAGCTCATTAAGAAGAAACTGTAGTACAGAGAGGTCAAGTAACTATTTATTTACTTATTTTTGTTACCAGGGCTTCACACCTGCATGATTCTACTGCTTCTGGTGGAAATTTTTTCCCTCTTCCTTTTGTAAAACTTTTTTTTAAGATTTTATTTATTTATTTATTTATTTGAGGTAAAAGGAGAGAAAGAGAACCAGACATCACTTTGGTACATGCACTGCCGGGTATCGAACTCAGGACCTCATGTCTGAGAGTCCAACATGTTAGCCAGTGCACCACCTCCCAAATTGCTATTTATTTTTAAAATATTTATTTATTCCCTTTTGTTGCCCTTGTTGTTTTATTGTTGTAGTTATTATTGTTGTTGTTATTGATGTCGTCATTGTTGGATAGGACAGAGAGAAATGGAGAGAGGAGGGGAAAACAGAGAGAGGGGAGAGAAAGATAGACACCTGCAGACCTGCTTCACTGCCTGTGAAACAACTACCCTGCAGGTGGAGAGCCGGGGGCTCAACCAGCATCCTCACGCCGGTCCTTGCACTTTGCGCCACCTGCGCTTGACCTGCTACCGCCTGACTCCCTGTTGACTTTTAACCAGAGCACTCTTCAGCTCTGGCTTATGGTATTGCTAGGGACTGAACCAAAGACCTTGGAACCTCAGGCATGAAAGTCTTTTTTGCATAACTACCATATTATTTCTCCTGCCCTTTTCCCCCTTTCAATCACAGATAGAAGCAAAGTGGGAGAGAGTCGGGCAGTAGCGCAGCGGGTTAAGCGCATGTGGTACAAAGTACAAGGACCGGCATAAGGATCCCAGTTCAAGCCCCCAGCTCCCCACCTGCAGGGGAGTCGCTTCACAACCGGTGAAGCAGGTCTGCAGGTGTCTGTCTTTCTCTCCCCCTCTCTTTCTTCCCCTCCTCTCTCCATTTCTCTCTGTCCTATCCAACAATGATGACATCAGTAACAACAACTATAATAATAACTACAACAATACAAATGGGAAAATAAATAAATAAACATTAAAAATATATATTTAAAAAAAAAAGAAGCAAAGAGGGAGAGAGACAGCAGAAAAAAGAGACCTTAGCACTGTGGTACTGGGGAGCCAAACCCAGGCTCCGGCCCAGGGCCAAAAAGCCAGTTGCTCCAGATTTCATTTATGACCCCGTGCTTCTCTCACCCCCCAGCCTCATGTTCTGGACCAACTGGAATGAGCAGCACCCCAGCATCATGCGGGCAGCCCTGTCGGGAGCCAATGTACTAACTCTCATCGAGAAGGACATCCGCACCCCCAACGGCCTGGCCATCGACCACCGGGCAGAGAAGCTCTACTTCTCTGATGCCACCCTGGACAAGATCGAGCGGTGCGAGTACGATGGCTCCCACCGATACGTGAGTCTCTGGGGATCCACCTTCCGGTGCTGCGGGATCCACCTTCCAGGCTTGGGTCCTCAGTCACGTGCAGGAGATGCCAAGATGCTTCTTCTACCTGCTGTGTCTAGACAGCCCAGGTCTGCTTCATTCTCCAAGTCAAGCACAATGGGGTGACATCACAGGTGATGTTCTCTGGCCTCCCCACTGTCCCTTCAGGTGATCCTGAAGTCAGAGCCGGTGCACCCCTTTGGGCTGGCTGTGTACGGGGAGCATATTTTCTGGACAGACTGGGTTCGGCGGGCCGTGCAGCGGGCCAACAAGTTCATGGGCAGCGACATGAAGCTGCTGCGTGTGGACATCCCCCAGCAGCCCATGGGCATCATTGCTGTGGCCAACGACACCAACAGCTGTAAGTGATGGCTGCCCCCATCCTGACTCCCTAAGCCAGCGCACACACACGCACACACACTAACACGCACACACACCACCCTCTGCTCCTGATATACGTGAACACACATTTACCTTCAAGGAATCCCAAAACACCTGACGCCTCTGCTCCAGCTCCCCAAGTCAGCCGAGTGAACACGCACACTCAAATCACCCTCAGTGGGGCTCCTCTGCATCCTTGGAGCCTCCAACACAGGCTCCACTCCTCATGCCCACCCAGAACCATCCTCAGAACCTGATAGCACACACACACACACACACACACACACACACACACACACACGGCCAATCCTGCCTACAGTGCACGTGCACTCCCATGCTGGGTTCTGATGGCCAACGGCCCACACACTGCTGAAGCTTCCTCCCTGCCTCTTTGTCTCCCTCCCTTGCTCTTTTCCCCTCTTTCTTTCCTTCCTCCGCCTCCTCTCCCTCCTCTTCATTCTCTTCTTTCTCTTGTATAGTCAGGGCCTCACTTATTTGTGATTTCAGCACTCCAGTTTCACTTTTTTTTTTTTCATACAGAGAGAGGGAAAGATACCATAGCTACAGAGCTTCCTCTGGTACCATAGCGCCTCTCAAGTCATGCTGGGGCTTGAACCCAGGCTATGGGCATGGCAAGGCATGCACCCTACCCTCTCAGCTATCTCTGGCCCTTCTCCCGGCCTCATGCATTCTGAGCCCCTCACATGATCTCAAGGCTCTTTAAGTTTGTATCTCCTTGAAGCATCCCTCAAAGTCTGTATCACCCCACAAAGAGCGCATGGCTGAGTGTGGACATAGCAGCTGACACTCAACCCCACCTCACCCCCACTCCCCATAGGCGAGCTGTCCCCCTGCCGCATCAACAACGGAGGCTGCCAGGACCTGTGTCTCCTCACACACCAGGGCCACGTCAACTGTTCCTGCCGCGGGGGCCGCATCCTCCAGGAGGACCTCACCTGCCGGGGTGAGCCAGGGAGTAGAGAGGGGACCTGGTGGGACCCCAACACAGACTCCTCCCAGACTCTCCAACAGTCCAGTTCCATATAGCCCCCCCCCCAGAGATGGTGAAGAGGACTGCAGTTCTAGGCCTCCAGTCCCCAGCCCATCTCCTGACACCCCTCTCTCCTGGTCCCTCCACAGCGGTGAATTCCACTTGCCGGGCACAAGATGAGTTTGAGTGTGCCAATGGTGAGTGCATCAACTTCAGCCTGACGTGTGATGGTGTCTCCCACTGCAAGGACAAGTCTGATGAGAAGCCATCCTACTGCAGTAAGGGTTCTTCCCAGCATCACCCCAGCTCCCAACAGGCAGACCATGGGACTGAGAGCAGAAAGCTACACAGCCTGGGAGTTTGGAGACCCAATGAAGTACAGTCCCCCTGTTAGCCCTAAGCAGGCCAGGAGTGGGGCTGAATGCTCTGCCAAGGAACTAGTGCCTGACAGTGTGTGTGTGTGTGGGGGGGGGGCTTTATACCTCATGATTCTATTACTTCCAGCATACTTTTTCTATTTATTTATTTATTTATTTGTAATTTAAGATAGAAATGTGGCCTAGGAATGTCACATTGAGCAGAGCACAGGGCTTGTAAGCATGAGTTTGATCCTCAGTACCACATATGCCTCTCTGTCTCTCTCTTATGAAATAAGTAAATAAATCCTTTTAAAAGGGTATATAAAGGGCACCGGCCAGTGGTGCAGCGGGTTAAGCCCATATGGCGTGAAGCACAGGGACCAGTCTAAGGATCCTGGTTTGAGCCCCCAGCTCCCCACCTGCAGGGGGGTTGCTTCGCAGGTGGTGAAGCAGGTCTGCAGGTGTCTATCTTTCTCTCCCCCTCTCTGTCTTCTCCTCCTCTCTCCATTTCTCTCTGTCCTATCCAACAATAATACTACTAACAACAATAATGATAACAGCTACGATAAACAACAAGGACAACAAAAGGCCTCTAGGAGCAGTGGATTCATGGTGTAGGCACCGTGCTCCAGTAATAACCCTGGAGACAAATTTTTTTTAAAAAAAGTATATAGAGAGGAAGCCAGGAAACAACCCACCCAGTAGAGTGCACACTTTCCCATGTATAAGGACCCAAGTTCAGGTCACCAGCCACCACATGGGAGCACCATGAAATGGAAGCTTCATGAGCAGCAGAGCAGTGCTGTGTTGTCTCTCTCCCCCCGCCCCTCGTTTCTCACCCTCTCTATCTGGAAGAAAAAAAATGGAAGTCTGCCAAGTGGCAGGCACAAAGCCCTAGTGAAGTCCTGACAGTGGAAAAGAGATAGAGTGGGAGAGAGATATAGAATGAGAGACACCACAGCAGCAGTCATGCATGGTGCTCCCATATGGTGCCAGGGGCTGGGTTCTGAGTCCCAGATCCGGGCAGAATCAGTCCGGTGAGCCAGTCCTGGCCCCGTGCTATGCCTCTCAGCAGAGGCAGCTCCTTCCCTGGAGACTCAGGCCTGCTCCCCACACAGACTCGCGCCGCTGCAAGAAGACCTTCCGCCAGTGCAACAACGGGCGCTGTGTGTCCAACATGCTGTGGTGCAACGGGGCAGATGACTGCGGGGACGGCTCTGACGAGATCCCCTGCAACAGTGAGTGGGCCCCAGACCTCCACTTGCACCCTTCCTTGCTGAGCTTTGAGTCTGTGCCGGAGCTCAGCCTGACTGTTTACAGAGACGGCCTGTGGCCTGGGTGAATTCCGTTGCCGGGACGGCACCTGCATTGGGAACTCCAGCCGCTGCAACCAGTTCGTGGACTGTCAGGATGCCTCTGATGAGATGAACTGCAGTGAGTGATGCTGCCAGGAGCGGAGGGGGGTGTCCACTGCTCTGCTTGCCTGGCTCCCTACTGAACCACACTCCCCTCTAATCCCTTCTTTGGGGATGAGCAACTGCCCTGGGAGGGTGTTTGGAGGGAACCTGCTTTCAGCCCTTGTTCCTGCCCCCACCAGGTGCCACTGACTGCAGCAGCTACTTCCGCCTGGGGGTCAAGGGTGTGCGCTTCCAGCCCTGCGAGCACACCTCCCTCTGCTATGCACCCAGCTGGGTGTGTGACGGCGCCAATGACTGCGGGGACTACAGTGACGAGCGAGACTGCCCAGGTCTGGCTGGTGGGTGGGCCTCAGGGTGGAGGGCAGGAGGCAGGGGACCACCTGCCCCCAGGGTCACCCTCACACCTCCCTGGCCCCCAGGTGTGAAGCGCCCTCGCTGCCCCCTGAATTACTTCGCCTGCCCTAGTGGGCGCTGCATCCCCATGAGCTGGACGTGTGACAAGGAGGATGACTGTGAACACGGAGAGGACGAGACCCACTGCAGTGAGTCACCTCGTGTCACTCGCACAGCTGGAGCCCAGAGGGCTGAGGAGGGGTGGGAGCTTCACCACGGCCACTAGGACCCCGGCCAAACCCTGCCTCCTGGTTCCCTCCAAGGTGCCCTCACCTCCCAACCCCCAGGCTCAGAGAGGACCAGTTCTCTGGCTCCAGCTGAGCCCTGCCAGAGAGATGTCATCCATCCCACAGCATCTGTCACCCCCCTGCCCTGTCTAACTGTGGCTTCTGGCTCCCCCAGACAAATTCTGCTCAGAGGCCCAGTTTGAGTGCCAGAACCATCGCTGCATCTCCAAGCAGTGGCTGTGTGATGGCACCGATGACTGTGGGGACGGCTCAGACGAGGCGGCTCACTGTGGTGAGGAAGGGGAAGGCTCAGAGTGGGGAGGGGGTCCACGCACACGGCACCAATGCAGCCCTCCTGCAGCAGCAAAGCCTGCGGTCTGGGTCTCTGAGTGGCTCCCTGTCGTGTCCACCTTTCCCCCCACAGAGGGAAAGACGTGCGGCCCCTCTTCCTTCTCCTGCCCGGGCACCCATGTGTGCGTCCCTGAGCGCTGGCTCTGTGATGGTGACAAGGACTGTGCCGACGGTGCTGATGAGAGTGTTACGGCCGGCTGCTGTGAGTGAGGGGCAGAATTGGGGGAAGGGGGAACAGACTGCTAAAGTCTCACTTTGTAGGAGGGAAACTGAGGTCAAGAGACAAAGTGTAGTGGTTTGGTAATTGACACAGTGGATGAAGCTTGGTTGGACTCTCAAGTATGGGGTCCTGAGTTCAGCCCCTGGTGTCATATGTGCCAAGAGTGATGCTCTGGTTCTCCCACCCCCCCCATAAATACCACTAAATCTGAAAATAAAAGCAACATATATGAACCAGGAGATGGCTCATCCAGCAGAGGACACACTTTGTCCTATGCAAGAACCTGGATTTGGGTCCCTAGTCACCATATGGGAGCATCTGCATAGGGGAACCTTCATGAGCTTCTCTGTCTCTAAACCATCTATCTTGAAAAAGGGTGGGTGGGGGGAATAAGACTGGGGAACAGCATAATGGTTATGCAGAAGACTTTCATACCTGAGGCCTTGAAGGTCCAGGTTCAATCCCTAGCACCACTATAATCCAGAGCTGAGCAGTGCTCTGGTCTCTCTCTCTTTCTCTCTGCATCTCTCTCATTAAAGTAAAATAAAATAAAATATTTTATGGGTGTCTGGCAGTAGTGCAGTGGGTTAAGTGCAGGTGGCTCAAAGAGCAAGGACCGGCCTAAGGATCCTGGTTCGATCCCCTGGCTCCCCACCTGCAGGGGAGTCGCTTCACACGTGGTGAAGCAGGTCTGCAGGTGTCTATCTTTCTCTCCCCCTCTCTGTCTTCCCCTCCTCTCTCCATTTCTCTCTGTCCTATCCAACAATGACGACAACAACAACAATAAAACAACAAGGGCAACAAAAGGGGAAAATAAATAAATAAAAACTTTAAAATAAAATAAAATATTTTATAAAAGTGAAAGAAAAGAAAAAAGAGGAAGGGAACGAGTCTGTAGGTGCAGAAAAATCACTCAGGTATGAAGCCCCAGCAAAACCCTGCTGGCAAAAATCAAACATAATAAAAAGACCCAATGTTCCGGCCAGGCTCTCAAGGGGCAGGGAGGTCCCATGGATCTGGATGTCCCACCCCGACCTCAGGAGGGCTGTGAGGGACAATGGGCGGGCTCTCAGGGCTTCTCAATTGCAGTATACAACAGCACCTGCGATGAGCGAGAGTTCATGTGCCAGAACCGCCAGTGCATCCCCAAGCACTTCGTGTGTGACCACGACCGAGACTGTGCCGATGGCTCTGACGAGTCCCCTGAGTGTGGTGAGTCCGGGGCTGTGGTGGGAGGTGGGCCAACCCCACCTGGGACCACCCCCTCACTCACCCCATTGCTCCCCCAGAGTACCCAACCTGCGGCCCCGAGGAGTTTCGCTGTGCCAACGGGCGCTGCCTGAGCTCCCGTCAGTGGGAGTGTGACGGCGAGAGTGACTGCCATGACCAGAGTGATGAGGCACCCAAGAACCCCCACTGCACCAGCCCAGGTGAGCCATCTCCGCATCCCTGCCTCCTGGCCCCCTGGGACTCTCTCCCACTGACTTGCTGCTCCCTCCACCCCAGAGCACAAGTGCAATGCCTCCTCCCAGTTCCTGTGCAACAGCGGGCGCTGCGTGGCCGAGACACTGCTCTGCAACGGCCTGGACGACTGCGGCGATGGTTCCGATGAACGTGGCTGCCACGTCAACGAGTGTCTCAGCCGCAAGCTCAGTGGCTGCAGCCAGGACTGCGAGGACCTCAAGATTGGCTTCAAGGTGGGCACCCCATTCCCCACTCCCCGCAGGGGCTCCTTGATCCTTCCCTTGCTCACTCACTGAGGGCGTGTTGCACCCTCTACCCCCATTCTGCCAGACAGTGTTCTGGGCCCTAAGAATGCAGCCGTGGACAAGACAGAGATCTGTGTGTGTGTGAAGACAAAGCCTGCAGGCCTTGTTAGCCAAGGAGATAAGGAGTATGAGAGCAGGAGGGACATATGGGTGTCAGGGAGTCAGCAGGTCTGCAGGTCTGCGGCTCTAGGGAGAACAAATAGTACAGTGAAATTGTGGAGTTAGCTCCTAAGACCCCGTCTCCAGAGACGATCCCAAGGGAATGGGGGAGGAGGTAGCATCTAAGGCCTATCAGCGCTTAGCCTGGGACTGCAGACCTAGCCCTTCTAGGACTCACAGCGGTGTTTCTGGTTGGGGGGAGGGGATCCTAATGTGTTTGCTGCCTGCTCCTGGTCACCCCTGCTAGGGCTACCAGTGTGAGTCAGCCACCCAGGGTAGAATGCATCCCAAAGTGGTGGAAGGCCTGCAGCTCTTGGGGAGCCCAGCCCAGCGCCCCCGTTCTTGCAGTGCCGCTGTCGCCCTGGCTTCCGTCTGAAGGATGATGGACGGACATGCGCAGACGTGGACGAGTGCAGCACCACCTTCCCCTGCAGCCAACGCTGCATCAACACCCACGGCAGCTACAAGTGTCTGTGTGTGGAGGGCTATGCCCCCCGTGGTGGGGACCCCCACAGCTGCAAGGCTGTGACTGGTGAGGAGGATGTGGGGGCTGTAGGTTGGGGCCCAGGGTGCTCGAATATAGCCCGGAGAGCTCAGCTGGGGCTTCTGTCTCCAGACGAGGAGCCGTTTCTGATTTTTGCAAACCGGTACTACCTGCGCAAGCTCAACCTGGACGGCTCCAACTACACGCTGCTGAAGCAGGTACCGGTGGCTCCCCGGGTCCCTCCTCACCCCGTGCAGCCCCCTCACCTTCCTGGCCTCCTCCCCATTCTAATTCTGGAGTCTTCCTTCTCCCCCACCCCTTTCCCCCCAAATTCAGGGCCTGAACAACGCTGTTGCCTTGGACTTTGACTACCGGGAGCAGATGATTTACTGGACAGATGTGACGACCCAGGGTAGCATGATCCGGAGAATGCACCTGAATGGGAGCAATGTGCAGGTGAGATGGGCCAGCCCGCACTCCTGCAAACCAGGAAGCCCTTCATCCCTTCCCGTGTAAAGCCAGCTCTCCTCCACATCCACCTACCAAATGACCCCTTCCTGGGTGGAAGCACTGGCTGCCTGCTGGCTCTTTCTGTCCCCTCCCCTCTGAGCCCAGGAAGCAAGGGCTGGGAGACTCCATGTTCTCTTTCCCTAGTCATCAGTGACTTCCTCATTATGTCTGCCACCTTGAGACCACTCCCAACACTGAGCTTAGGTATGGGCTCTCTCGTTCCTGGAGCCTCATTGACATGAGGCGTGAGCTAGGTATCTCCCATCACTGCCCCCTCAGTCACCTAAGTCTACTCCCCCCTGCCCTGCCCGCAGGTGCTGCACCGCACAGGACTCAGCAACCCTGACGGGCTGGCTGTGGATTGGGTGGGCGGCAACCTGTACTGGTGTGATAAAGGCCGGGACACCATCGAGGTGTCCAAGCTCAATGGGGCCTACAGGACTGTGCTGGTCAGCTCCGGCCTCCGCGAGCCCAGGGCGCTGGTGGTGGACGTGCAGAATGGGTATGTGGGCAGAAGGGTGGGGGCTGCCACCAACAGCAGGCAGTACGCTCAGGCATCCAGGCCCAGCCTCCTTGCAGGGTCCTGAGGGGACTGGACATATTTCCTGGGACTCACACAGCTCACACCCCTGCAGGTATCTGTACTGGACAGACTGGGGTGACCACTCCCTGATTGGCCGGATTGGCATGGATGGGTCTGGCCGCAGCGTCATTGTGGACACCAAGATCACATGGCCCAATGGCCTGACGCTGGACTATGTCACCGAGCGCATCTACTGGGCAGACGCCCGAGAGGACTACATAGAGTTCGCCAGCCTGGATGGCACCAATCGCCATGTGGGTCAGTCTGTAGGAACCAAGGGTCTGAGGCCAGAGGGCATGGTCCTGGGACACCATCTGGGGTGGAGGGGATGGTGAGGGGTCAGCACCCCAAGGTACACATCCTGGACCCCCTCAGCTCTCTCAGAGCAATGAGAAAGGGTCCTATAATCAGTTCCATATGACAGGCACCCAAAGGAGGTGGGTATGGGAACATCAGCCCACTTCCTGATGGAAGAACTCTCAACACTGCAAACAGGAACCTTCTATGACCATACAGGCCTGGATTTTTTTTAATGTTTTATTTATGTATTTATTAAGTGAGAAAGACCAGAGCACTGCACAGCTCTGGCTTGTGGTGCTGCTGGGGCTTGAACCTGAGATTTTGGAGCTTCAAGCATGAAAGTCTTTTGCAGAACCGTTATGCTTCATCCCCAGCCAGGCCTGGGTGTGTGTGTGTGTGTGTGTGTGTGTGTGTGTGTGTGTGTGATGGGAGAGATTGTGTGTTAGGAAGAGACTGGGTCACTCCTGGCCACTTTCTCGTTCAGACAGACAGAAACATAGAAGAGGGAGAGAGAAACACCACAGCACCAGAGCTTCCTCTAGGGCCATCGCGCCTCTCATGTGGTGCCATGGCTTCTGGAACTGGGGCCACTTCCTGCCTCACAGAACCTTGGAGGCTCTGTAGGAATGGCAGCCAGTAGGTACTCAGCACTGACCTGTCCCCTCCCTGCAAACCCTCAGTGCTCAGCCAAGACATCCCGCACATCTTCGCACTGACCCTGTTCGAGGACTATGTCTACTGGACCGACTGGGAGACCAAGTCCATCAACAGAGCCCACAAGACCACAGGAGCCAACAAAACGCTCCTCATCAGCACTCTACACAGGCCCATGGACCTGCACGTCTTCCACGCCCTGCGCCAGCCCGACGGTAGGCGGCTCAAGAGCGGAGGGGCCCTGGCAGGGTGCTGTAGACATGCTGGGGTCAGAGGCTGGCAGGCAAGGCAGGGGAGCACAGGAGGTGGTTAGCACATAACCAAGGAGGGGCACCAGTGAGGTGGCCTGGGGGTCAGGCCTGGCCTGGTCCTGGGACTGTAGAGGAGCCTTTCTCCCAGGGGGTGGAGCAGACTTAGGAGCTTCTAAAAGACCAGGAAATGTGGGCGAAACACTGCCAAGCTCGTCCAGCGACCACTGGCTAGAGTGGGGGACAGAGCCTCACAGAGTGGGCCCAGTTAGCACCCCTCTCTCTGGCAGTGCCCAACCATCCCTGCAAGATCAACAACGGCGACTGCAGCAACCTGTGCCTCCTGTCCCCTGGGGGCAGCCACAAGTGCGCCTGCCCCACCAATTTCTACCTGGGAGGTGATGGACGCACCTGCGTGTCCAACTGCACAGCCAGCCAGGTGCGCTCTCCTGAGACCTACACACCATGGGGCAGCTCCCCTGCCCCCAGGACCCCAATCCTGTTCAGGTGTCCTCACACCTGCAGGGCCTCCACACTACACCCCCATGTTTCTCGCCGGCCTCTTGTCCCCCTCCCCCCACAGCAACTTAAATCTATCACCTCACACAGATACCCCTGACCATTCTTCACTAACCCCCCCACTGTGACCTCCAGTCCCCCTTACACACCCACAAAGTCCCCTGCCTGACCTTCCTGCACCTCCCATTGCCCCAAACTCACATCCAGCTCAGCGTCATGCCCAAACAGCTTGACCCAGCTGCTGTCTCTTTAAAACTTCCCAGACTCTCAAAAGAAAGCCACTGAGCTACCCAGACCCCACCAACCCCCTCCTTCCCCGTCTGCCCTCCAGTTTGTGTGCAAGAACGACAAGTGCATTCCCTTCTGGTGGAAGTGTGACACAGAGGATGACTGCGGGGACCACTCAGATGAGCCCCCAGACTGTCGTGAGTGCCCAGAACAGGGTGGGGAGGACATGGCCTGAGGCTGCAGCAGTTCCGTCCACCCTAGCATTCTGAGCTGGTTTTATTTTATTTTCTTTCTTTCTTTATTTTAAGATTTTTGTATTGGGCTGGGCAGACAGCAAAATGGTTATGCAAACAGACTTTCATGCCTGAGGTTCCGTTGTCCCAGGTTCAGTCCTTATTACTACCATATGCCAGAGCTGAGCAGTGCTCTGAAAAAAAAAATTGTTTATTAATGAGAGAGAAGGAAAGAAAAAAAGAAAGAGGAAAGGAGGAGGTCTAGAGCATCACTTTGGTATATGCAGTGCCAAGAATCCAACCCAGAACCTCATGCCTTCAAGTCCATGGCCCTGGTGACTGTGCTACCTACCTCCCACTACTCCCCCCAGCTCTCTGACTTTGCACCTCCCTCCTGGCAGCTGAATTCAAGTGCCGCCCAGGACAGTTCCAGTGCTCCACTGGCATCTGCACAAACCCTGCATTCATCTGTGATGGGGACAATGACTGCCAGGACAATAGTGACGAGGCCAACTGCGGTATAGGACTCCCCGACCAGGCCTGTCTCTCCCTGGGGGTTGGGGGTTCTGTCCTGTGCTCTTCTGAGAGGAGGAAAGAAAGAAAGAGAGAGAGAGAGAGAGAGAGAGAGAGAGGGAAAGAAAGAAAGAAAAAAAGGAACGAAGGAAGGGAGGGAGGGAGGGAGGGAGGAGGGGGGACTGGAGCATCCCTCTGGTATATGCAGTGCCAAGAATCTAACTCAGGACCTCATGCCTTCAAGTCCATGGTCCACAGCTGTCACCTCTCCAGGCTGAGCTCCCCACCCATCACCACCCTGAATTCTCTATCCACCATCAGTCACCCTCCACCCTTCCCACTGCCCACAGACATTCACGTCTGCTTGCCCAGCCAGTTCAAGTGCACCAACACCAATCGCTGCATCCCCGGCATCTTCCGTTGCAACGGGCAGGACAACTGCGGGGATGGCGAAGACGAGAGGGACTGCCGTGAGTGTGGGGCGTGGGGGTGGGGGTCCTGGGCTGTGGGCAGGGTGGAGCCGGTTCACATGCTGCTCTGGGCAGCCTGGCTCCCCTCGGTGACTTGATTAGATGGTCAGCTTGAATGATGTTGGCTGTGACTTGGCTTGCTCAGAAAGTCATCGTGGCCAGAGAGATGGCTTAGTGATGATGCAACAGGCTTTCATGTCAGAGGCTCTAGGATCCCAGGTTCAACCCCCAGCACCACTATAAGCTAGAGCTGAACAGTGCTCTGGTTTAAACTTTTTAAAAGGAAGAGAAAAGAGAGTGGGGGGAGAATCATCATGCTTGTTATAAACATGCAGATCCAGAAGACAACAAAAGCACCAGAATCATAGCTGAACAGCCCCTGCCTCCCACAAGAGATGAGGGGAGTGGCAGTCTTGAACCGTGAGGCAGGCCCTCACGTTCTTCCACCCACCCCTCCCACAGCTGAGGTGACCTGTGCCCCCAACCAGTTCCAGTGCTCCATCACCAAGCGCTGCATCCCTCGGGTCTGGGTCTGTGACCGGGACAATGACTGTGTGGATGGCAGTGACGAGCCTGCCAACTGCAGTGAGTGGCCTAACCCCCAGCTTGAGCAGCCCCTGTCCCTTCAGCCCCTCCCCCCCAGCACTCTCCTGAAGGGAGTCCCACTCACTGTACTGCCCACCCCCTGCAGCCCAGATGACCTGTGGTGTGGACGAGTTCCGCTGCAAGGACTCAGGCCGCTGCATCCCTGCCCGCTGGAAGTGTGATGGCGAGGACGACTGTGGGGACGGCTCAGATGAGCCCAAGGAAGAGTGTGGTGAGCCTCCAGGGTCCCCCATGCCTGGTGCATCCTGCCTGGCACGACTAGGGCAGCAGCTGCCAGCCAGGAGCTGCCTGCCACGGTGCCTCTGTGCTACCTGGCAGCAGCTTCCTGTGCCACCTCCCTCCACCCCCAGCTCCTTATCTGCACGAACCTGTGTGGAGTCTCCTCAGTGGATTCTACAGGATCTGTCAGCCTGATCCAAAAAGCAACACCGCCTCCTCCCCCTGCCCTATAACATCATAGAGCCCACATCTGATCATGGCCTGGGCTCCCCACTGCTGCAGCACCCCCTCCCCGCCCCACTCCTGGCCAGCCTGGCCCGCCTACCTGCGACCCTAACCATTGCCCCCCACCCTCTTCTGGCCTCCCCCAACCCCACCAGATGAGCGCACCTGTGAGCCCTACCAGTTCCGCTGCAAGAATAACCGCTGTGTGCCAGGCCGCTGGCAGTGCGACTATGACAATGACTGTGGGGACAACTCGGATGAGGAGAGCTGCAGTATGTCCCCCACCCCACACAGCCCCACAGACACCCTTCCCTGGGAGACCCAGCCCCCCCCACCACCACCAGGCTGCACCAGGGCAGGTGGCCCCCTCCCAGGAGGGGTCAGGAAGCCCTCCCTCCTCACCCACCCCCACCCCCACTCCATGCTGTGTACTTGAGTTTGTGCCATTTCATCTCATCTCATGTTTCTCTCCATTTTCACACTGTCCTTGCGGGGGTGCAGAGGTAGGTGTCTCGGATGTGTCCGTGCTCCCGCCACACTCCCTGCCTCTGCCCCCGGCCTGCCCGTCCCCTGCCGTGCCTCAGCCTGCCATCCTCCACCGGCCTCTCCAATAATCCTGGTGCTTGTCTCAGTGGTTTTGTCCCATCCCGCCGCCCCCACAGACAGACAGTCTGTCCTGAGTGCAGGGCCAGGCCTGGGGCCTGTGAATGTCCCTGAGCCAGGCTGGGCTGAGAAGCAGCCAACTGACTGGCACAGCATTGGTTGAGCACCTTGGTCTTTTACCAGCCAAAGGGTGGGGTACGCTCTGGCAAGGGCTGAGTCCCTCTGTCCACCTCCCTGGGACCTATCTCTCCCTGTCCTTCTCTAGCCCCTCGGCCCTGCTCCGAGAGTGAATTCTCCTGTGCCAATGGCCGCTGCATCGCTGGGCGCTGGAAATGCGACGGGGATCATGACTGCGCAGACGGTTCCGATGAGGTGGGCAAGGGGGGGACCCAAGGAGGCAGGAATGTCCTAGGGGAGGGGTAACCAGGCCTGACAGGGAGACCTGCATTGGTGCCCACAGAAAGACTGCACGCCCCGCTGTGACATGGACCAGTTCCAGTGCAAGAGTGGCCACTGCATCCCCCTGCGCTGGCGGTGTGACGCAGATGCCGACTGCATGGACGGCAGTGACGAGGAGGCCTGCAGCACTGGTGGTGAGCTCCTCAGCTCCATCCTGGTCCCTCAACACAGCAGAGGCCAGCTGGGTTGAAATTCAGCAGAAACTTGGGGAAAAACCAAGCAGAAACCCCAACCCCGCCCCACAAGCTCCCCAAAGCTGCCAGGTACCCTGAGAAGTAGTCCCATCTTTCCCCAGCCAGAAGGCAGGGCCCAGAGGATACAGTGTGACGCCCAAGTGAGAGAAAAAGTTGGACCTTGGATCAGAGACCTAAAGGTGAGGGCAGAGTTCCTGACTCTGCTCTGGGAGCTGGGGACGAGGATAGTCCCCGTGGGGACTCCCAGCTCAGTGCTCCTTGGTTCCTGCCACTGAACTGCAGAAGCCCAGTGCCCTGTATGCCTGCAGCCCCAGGCCCTTGTGAACACTGACCCTCAAAAGGCTTCTCCCCAAGGGGGTCAGTCGGTAGCGCAGTGGGTTAAGCGCACATGCTGCAAAGTGCAGGGACCAGCATAAAGATCCCAGTTTGAGCCCTCAGCTCCCCACCTGCAGGGGGTCGCTTCATAAGCAGTGAAGCAGGTCTGTAAGTGTCTATCTTTCTGTCATCTTCGCTGCCTTCCCCTCCTCTCTTGATTTCTCTCTGTCCTATCTAACAACAACGATAAACAACAAGGGTAACAAAAAGGGGAAAAGTGGTGTGGAAGGTGGCAGCAGTGGATAAAGCACTGGATTCTCATCGTGACTTCAATCTCCGGCAGCACATGTGCCAGAGTGGTGTCTGGTTCTTTCTCTCTCTGTCTTTCTCATGAATAAATAAACAAATTCTTAAAAAAAAAAAAGGGGGGGGGAGAAAAATAGCCTTCAGGAGCAGTGGATTCGTAGTGCAGGCACTGAGCCCCAGTGATAACCCTAAATGCAAAAAAAAAAAAAGGCTTCTCCCCCAAACATCAGGGGAGACAGTTTCGCCCCAGCTGCCTGGCAGGTAGAAAGCTAAGGGACCCGAGTTCACTCCAGCTGTGCCTCTGCTGGCCCGGCCACCCCTTTGGTGGCCCTCCCAGCTTGGGGCTCAGGACTTATCCTTCGCTCTTCCGGTCATGCCCAGTGCGGACCTGTCCCCTGGACGAATTCCAGTGCAACAACACCTTGTGTAAGCCACTGGCATGGAAGTGTGATGGCGAGGATGACTGTGGGGACAACTCGGATGAGAACCCTGAGGAGTGTGGTGAGAATCCCAGGGCAGGGAGGTTCCAGAAAAGGGGCGGGACCGGCTCCAGAAAATGGCCGGGGCTCCAGGATAGGGGCGGGGCTCCGGGTGGGACCCGCTCCAGAAGGGGCGGGGCCAGGGGAGGACCAGGGCATCATAGAGACCCATGTGGGCTCTTCCAGACTGATTCGGGTTCTCTCTCTTCCCTGCACTGCAGCCCGATTTGTGTGTCCTCCAAACCGGCCCTTCCGATGCAAGAATGACCGTGTCTGCCTGTGGATCGGTCGCCAATGTGATGGGACTGATAACTGCGGCGATGGGACTGATGAAGAGGACTGTGGTGAGCAGGGAGAGGGAGCCTGAGGTGGGGGGGGGGGGGTCTCCAGCCATAGGAGCTATTGATGTCTGTCCAGGAGGCCCTTTGTTGGGAGAGAGCAGCTCCTGAGTGAGGCTCCTGAAGCCTTCCAAGTGCCGTCCCTCTTGCAGAGGAGACAGGAATCTAAATGTTTAGCCAGCTTGGCCTGAAAGCTTGAGCAAAGGCCAGGGTTGGGGGCTCACCTGTACCTGGGGGGCCCCCACGGGTGGAGGCACAGGGTGGACAATAACTAGAATCTGAAGTCCCTGCCTTTGCCAGAGCCCCCCACGCCCCAGTCTGCCCACTGCAAAGACAAGAAGGAGTTTCTGTGCCGCGACCAGCGCTGCCTGCCCTCCTCGCTGCGCTGCAACATGTTTGATGACTGTGGGGACGGCTCTGATGAGGAAGACTGCAGCATTGGTAAGAGGGTGCGGGGACCGTGCTGAGGAGAGCAGTGCGGTGCCACTGCGCAGGCCCCTAGTGGCTCAGAAGACAGTCTCTCTGTCCCCTGCAGATCCCAAGATGACCAGCTGTGCCACCAACACCAGCCTCTGTGGGGACGAAGAGCGCTGTGTGCGCACTGAGAAGGCTGCCTACTGTGCCTGCCGTCCCGGCTTCCACACCGTGCCTGGCCACTCCGGCTGCCAGGGTAGGAAGGCAGGGTCCAGAGGGCTCAGGCAGGAGCCCTGATGCCCAGACTGTGCCTTACCCACCCCTGTCACCCCCAGACATCAACGAGTGTCTGCGTTTCGGTGCCTGCTCTCAGCTCTGCAACAACACCAAGGGCAGCCACCTCTGCAGCTGCGCCCGCAACTTCATGAAGACGCACAACACCTGCAAGGCAGAAGGTGGGCACCTGGGCAGGAGGCCTGGGAATGCGGGGAACTCTTACAGTCAGTCTAGGGAGGCTGGTGGCGGCTCACCCAGGAGAGTGCACGCAGTAACATGCACAGCTACTGGGTGGGGGAGGTTCCACGAGCAGTGCTGCCAGTGCCTCTTCCTTCTCTGTGTCTCTATCTTTCTCCCTTGCTTTCTGTTTCTCATCCTCTATTAAAAACAAACAAAAATTGCCACCAGAAATGGTAGAGTCATGCAGGCACTGAATCCCAGCAATAAACTCTGGTGGCAAAAAAACAACAACAAAATCCCTAGGCTGGGTGGTTCCAGGAGGTGACGCAGTGGATAAGGCACTGGACTCCAAGTGTGAGGTCCTAAGTTCAGTTCCTGGCAGCACATGTACCAGAGTGATGTCTGGTTCTTCCTCTCTCTCCTCCTCTTTCTCATGAATAAATTAAAGGAAAAAAAAAACCCTAGGCTGGGCTGTTCCTCTTCAGACTCAGGCCAAGCAGAGTCCCTGGGCCACAGCTACAGCACCTGAGGACATGCGGGGGGGGGGGGGTGAGACACACACACACCTACCTACCTCCTCACCAACCACTCCCAGGAGATGTGCTGACTGGCACATGTGCCACTCAGAGTATCCCACCTGTGTCTGCCTAGTCTGCTCTTTTTTTTTAAGCTTTAAGATATAATTGACAAAACTATTACATTGAATGGCGGTGACTGGATAGACACTGTCACCTGGGAAAGGATTCCCCTCACCTAGTTAATTAACACATTCATTGGGAGTTGGGCGGTAGTGCAGCAGGTTAAGAGCAGGTGGTGCAAAGTGCAAGAACCAGCGTGAGGATCCCGGTTTGAGCCCCTGGCTCCCCACCTGCAGGGGAGTGGCTTCACAGGCAGTGAAGCAGGTTTGCAGGTGTCTATCTTTCTCTCCCTGTCTCTGTCTTCCCCGCCTCTCTCCATTTCTCTCCGTCCTATCCAACAATCACGACATCAATAACAATAATTACAACAATAAAACAACAAGGGCAACAAAAGGGAATAAATAAATAATAAAAACTTTTGAAAAAATTAACACATTCATCACCTCACTAGGTATCACCTTGTTGTTTTGGTGAGAACATACAAGTTCTACTCCTCTCATGCTTGACACACACCTGCACCCTCCTCATCTTCAAGCACACACACATATGCACACATGGTAGGTGTGTGCACCCCATCCCCATGCCCGTGTGCCCACGAGCTCACATCTGACACTGTGCAGCACAGGCCGCTAGGGGCCGTGGTCCCAGCAGTGGGTGGGGCAGCGACAGCCTCCTGGAGAACAGGTCACGTGAGAATGGTTAAAGGTGAAAGGGGAGTGGGGGGGAATCCGAGGGCTGAGGCTGGAGTCCTCAAGTCTAGCACCGATGACATGAGTGAGGCTTCTGGCTGGAGCAGATAGCTGTTAGAATGGAGGACAGGCCGGTGTACAGGTGGCTAGAGTGGGTGGGGAGCATGTGGGTTGGAGAATGTGGCCCCCATCCCTGGCCTTTCACCCTCCCCCAACATCTGGCCTCCTGCCCCTCCAGGCTCGGAGTACCAGGTTCTGTACATCGCTGATGACAACGAAATCCGAAGCCTCTTCCCCAGCCACCCCCATTCGGCTTATGAGCAAGCCTTCCAGGGAGACGAGAGTGTCCGAATCGACGCCATGGACGTCCACGTCAAGGCCGGCCGTGTCTACTGGACCAACTGGCACACGGGCACCATCTCCTATCGCAGCCTGCCCCCTGCCGCCCCGCCCACCACCTCCAATCGTCATCGGCGACAGATAGACCGGGGCGTCACCCACCTCAATGTGAGCTGCCTGGGGGTGGGTTCTGCCCGGTAGCAGCTCCACATGGCAGTCACAGAGAGCACCCCCCATTCAGCATCAGGACCACAGGGTCACTTCCTGAGCCGTCACTGCCATCCACTGTGTCAATCTTGTCAAACAGTTGCATCTCTTAGGGCCCCTCTTAGCTCCTCCACAAAACTGAGTAATAACGTCTAATTTGGCAAAAGACTAGACGCTTTTAAGTACTATCTATATGGACAAATATCAGTTGAATCTTCAAAGCCAGGAGACTGACCCTCAGCCATGAACTACTCTTTACATAAACAGAGGTGCAAGGGGAAAGAGAAAGGCATCAGCCCCCCAAAACCATGACATCCCCATTCAGATTTCAGGTCTCAAGATGCCAAGGGGTATTGCCATCGACTGGGTGGCCGGAAACGTGTACTGGACTGACTCTGGCCGGGACGTGATTGAGGTGGCACAGATGAAGGGCGAGAACCGCAAGACACTCATCTCGGGCATGATCGACGAGCCCCATGCCATCGTGGTGGACCCACTGAGGGGGTTGGTGCAGAAGAGCCCTGGGATGGGGGTGGGCACCCAATATCCTCTTCCAGGCTGCCCTAGCCTGGTCTCCTGAGGTGTTCCCCCTGCTCCAGGGCAGCTCTGCCCACTTTGATGGTTTCAGTCAGCACAGGCAGAGTCAGTGGACAGTCCTTGCACCAGTCAAGAAGCTGGCTCCTCTGCAGAGCCCAGTCCTCCCAACTCCCCAGCCATCCCCTGCCCTGACCAGGAGTCTGTGGGCCACCTTGATTGCTCCCCCCCCCCCGGGTAGCCCCAGTCCCAGCCACACTCATTGCTTCTCTCTCTCCAGCACCATGTACTGGTCAGACTGGGGAAACCACCCCAAGATCGAGACTGCCGCCATGGATGGGACCCTGAGAGAGACACTGGTGCAGGACAGTATCCAGTGGCCCACAGGTCTGCCCCCACAGGCTCATGCCTGGAAGGGAGGGGCCTGGGCTGCCTGGGGCAGAGCGGTGGGGGGGGTGGGGGGGGTTCCTGACGAGGTGTTGGAAACGGCCATGGGAACAGGGTAGAGCCACCCCAGTGAGTCAGTTTTGCTCTCTGCCCACCCCAGGCCTGGCAGTGGATTATCACAATGAGCGGCTCTACTGGGCGGACGCCAAGCTCTCAGTCATCGGCAGCATCCGGCTCAACGGCACTGACCCCATTGTAGCAGCGGACAGCAAACGAGGTCAGCACATCAGGCAGCCTGGGCCAGCCCTGACCTCGCACCTCCCATCCTCCCCTTAACCCAGCGCCTCTCTCCACTGGGCCAAAGAGTCCTGCAAGCCCTCGGGCACTTGTCTATTCAGCCCTACTCCCAATGAGTCCTGAGTTGTGTGGAGGCGACACAGGTGGCATGGGGACTTAACCAACTCAACCAACGGCATGGAAGTGTCTCCTGACCCCACAAGTCCTTTGTGTCTACAGGAGGAATGGGGCTGGGGGGAGTTTGGGAGTTTGGGGAGTGTTAAGTCTGAGGTGCCTGGGAGCTATGAGGACCCCTCTGAGTCCACCTCCCCACCAGGTCTGAGCCACCCATTCAGCATCGATGTCTTTGAGGATTACATCTATGGTGTCACCTACATCAATAACCGTGTCTTCAAGATCCATAAGTTTGGACAGAGCCCCCTGGTTAACCTGACAGGGGGCCTGAGCCACGCCTCCGACGTGGTCCTGTACCACCAGCACAAGCAGCCTGAAGGTGGGCTGTGGGGTGGGCGGGAAGCCTGGGGGAGCTGGGGACGCTGGGCTTCCAGTTTCAGCCTCGGGTCCTGGCGGGCTCTGGACCTGAAGGGTTCAGCGGCCTCCTTTCCCCTGCCCGTGCCCACAGTGACCAACCCCTGTGACCGCAAGAAGTGTGAGTGGCTCTGCCTGCTGAGCCCCAGCGGGCCTGTCTGCACCTGTCCCAATGGGAAGCGGCTGGACAATGGCACCTGTGTAGCAGTGCCCTCGCCCACACCCCCACCTGACGGTATGTCCCAGTCCCAGCACCCGCCCCCCAAGACCCTGGATGCCCCTGCAGCTCTAGCTATCTGCTCACTGCCCTTCCTTCAGCTCCCCGGCCTGGAACCTGTAACCTGCAGTGCTTCAACGGAGGCAGCTGCTTCCTCAATGCCCGAAGGCAGCCCAAGTGCCGCTGCCAGCCCCGCTACACTGGCGACAAGTGTGAACTGGACCAGTGCTGGGAGTACTGCCGCAACGGGGGCACCTGTGCCGCCTCCCCCTCCGGTACGGCCTTCCCTTCTCCCACTGGGACTGCCCCGGCCCCCAGTGCCTGCCCTCCATGGCCTCACCGCTACCTCCCCAGTGTCCCATCTGCCTTATTCCCCTGCTGCCACCAGGTGGGGTAGCTCAGTGGGCCACTGCCCCACTCACACCTCCTCTCCTGCCAGGCATGCCCACGTGCCGGTGCCCCACAGGCTTCACGGGCCCCAAATGCACCCAGCAGGTGTGTGCAGGCTACTGTGCCAACAACAGCACCTGCACCGTCAACCAGGGCAACCAGCCCCAGTGCCGATGCCTCCCTGGCTTCCTGGGTGATCGCTGCCAGTACCGTGAGTGAGCCACCCCGGGGCCCAGCTCTGGGGGCTGGAGAGCCTAGCGTGCTGGTCACAGGAGCAAGCTTAGGATTGTAGCCAGGCCCAAGCAGCTTGAGTTCCCCGCTGGGGTGTCATCATTTCCTGAGGTAGTGAGCCCTCCAGCCTGGATACTATTCAACAACAATAGTCGTTTTTTTTGAACAGTGCTTCTGTGAATGATGTTTATGCCTGAGGGTCTGGAGGAAAAGTCAGCAATAAGCAGTGCCCCTTCATCATACCGGGGGACAGACTTACACCCCAGAACCTATGAATGAGGGGAGGTGGGTGTTGCCCATAGAAGCTGAGAGGTGCTCTTGGTGGGTCCCCCAGTCACCAGAGTGCCCTCCTCGGGTGGATCTGAGGCACCTCCCCTCCCGGTGCAGGGCAGTGCTCGGACTACTGTGAGAACCTGGGCACGTGCCAGATGGCTGCCGATGGCACCCGCCAGTGCCGCTGCACCGCCTACTTTGAGGGCCCGAGATGCGAGGTGAACAAGTGCAGCCGCTGCCTGGACGGCACCTGTGCCGTCAACAAACAGAGCGGGGATGTCACCTGCAAGTAAGTGGACCAGCTGTGGCCCTGCCCACCCTCGGCACTCCCCTCCACCCACCTCACCCAGCGTTTCTCTCCTCTGCAGCTGCACTGACGGCCGAGTGGCCCCCAGCTGCCTCAGCTGCTTAGGCCACTGCAGCAATGGTGGTTCCTGCACCATGAATAGCAAAATGATGCCCGAGTGCCAGTGAGTTGGGTCCAAACTCCCGGAGACCTCACCCACCCCTCCCTGCCCCATGCCCGAGCAGCTGTGGCTGTGGAGGACATGCCAGCTCAGCCCTGCCCCTCCTGCCCACAGGTGTCCACCCCACATGTCAGGCCCCCGGTGTGAGGACCCGGTGGTCAGCCAACAGCAGCCTGCACGTAAGTGGCCAGAGCAGGCGGGCAGAGTGTCGAGCACCTGGGGCACCTAGGCCTCCTGCTTCCCCAGCTCTCTAACTTGGTTTCCCACCTGCTCCCTTCCAGACATGGCCTCCATCCTGATCCCTCTGTTGCTGCTGCTGCTGGTACTCCTGATAGCTGGCACGGTGTTCTGGTACAAACGTCGAGTGCGAGGGTGAGGCCTAGAAAATGCTGGTCATTCTCTTAGCACCCCAGCCTGATGCCCACGCCCCAGAAGCCCTGAGCACTTAGACCTCTTATTTTTAGATTCATTTGTTAATTACAGGGTGGCGGGGTGAGAGGGAGAACCGGCGTACCACTCTGGCTCATTTGATACCAGAGATTAATCTCGGGACCCCCCACTCCTGAAAATCTGATGTTTTAGCCACTGTGCCACCTCCCGGGCTGCTTATCCCTCCTGTCTCCACCCTCCCCAGGGCTAAGGGCTTCCAGCACCAGCGGATGACCAACGGGGCCATGAACGTGGAGATCGGGAACCCCACCTACAAAATGTACGAAGGCGGGGAGCCTGACGACGTGGGGGGCCTACTGGATGCTGACTTTGCCCTGGACCCCGACAAGGTGGGCTGGAGCAAAGAGGAGGCAACTCCCAAGCAGGGAGAGAAATCCAGGCTGGGGCAATGGAGGGTGTTGGATCTGATGGTATAACGGGGCTGGGGGTGGGAGACCTGGGCCATGGGGTCCCTCCCCAAGCCCACTCTGGTCTCTCGCCTTGCAGCCCACCAACTTCACCAACCCTGTGTACGCCACGCTCTACATGGGTGGTCACGGCAGCCGCCACTCCCTGGCCAGCACAGATGAGAAGAGAGAACTGCTGGGCCGGGGACCTGAGGATGAAATTGGGGACCCCTTGGCATAGGGCTCTGCCCCCTTGGACTCCCCAAAAGAGCCTTCTGCCCCCTGCCAGAGAAGCCCTTCCGCGTGAGCCCCGCTCCTGCCCAGCCAGCTCTTCCCTGGCCCACCGGGATGTATAAATGTACAAATGAAGGAATTACTTTTTATATGTGAGTGAGCAAGCGAGCAAGCGAGCACAGTATTATCTCTCCCTTCTCCTCCCTGCCTGCTCCTCAGCACACACACCCCATGCTGCCTTCAGGGAGGGGGCCGGGGAGGGCCCTGGGAGCGCCCTCTACCTCCAGGAATGAGGGAGCCCCCAACCCCCGCTAGGAGAGTGAGCAGGTAGTGCTGCCTGCCCCTCCCTCAACAGACACTTTGCCAGGCTCTCCCTTCTGCCTCCCCCCTCATGCCCCCAACCGCCCAGTTTCACGAGGGCTCCTGGGGCCAGAGAGGCCCAGCTGCCTGTCTGGAAGATGCGGCTCTGGCTGGGGTGGGAAGGAAAGAAGGGGGTCTTTTAGTTCTTCTTTGGGGAGGCCACCCCAAGCCCCAGAGGCTTCTCTGAGATGGCCACGGTCAGTATGCTCCCTGACAGTCCCAAAGCTAGAGACTTTCTTTGGTCCCCAGGCCCCCAGCCACCCCTCCCCTGGGGATGGTGAAGAGGTGGGGCACGCCGAGGAAGGGCAAGCAGGCAGCCCCCGTTTTGGGGACATGAACGTTTTAATAATTTTTGCTGAATTCCTTTACAACTAAATAACACAGATATTGTTATAAATAAAATTGTAAAAAAAAAAAAAAAAAAAGTTTCCTGTGTATTCTGACCCGTGTGAGATTCTGGGAGCTGAGCTGTGCTTGCCTGCTTCTGCCACCAGAGGGCACCTTGCTCTGTGCTGGAGGCAGACTGGGGAGCCTGGTTTCAGTGCCCCTCCCTGAGAGGACTCGGTGCTCTCCTTCTCCTGCAGCTGGGGAGGGGTGGCACTACACTAGACAAGGAAAACCTGCTGCCCCTGGCTGTGAGACCAGTTGAGTTAACCTTGATGCACCTCACATGCCTTCTGCCTCTAGGACACTATCTCGAAAGCCTTATTCTCTGCATTATCACTTTTGTGGGAAACCAACACTACCTCTGCCCAAAATGCTGTCCCACAGTAAGAAGTCCCACTAGAAGGGAGTCGGGCAGTAGCGCAGCGGGTTAAGCACATGTGGTGCAAAGTGTAAGGACCAGCGTAAGGATCCCGATTGGAGCCCCCCGGCTCCCCACCTGCAGGGGAGTCGCTTCACAAGTGGTGAAGCAGGTCTGCAGGTGTCTCTCTTTCTTTCCCCCGTCTTCCCCTCCTCTCTCCATTCCTCTGCTATCTAACAATGACGACATCGATAACAACAATAACAACTACAACAACAACAATGAAAAAACAAGGACGACAAAAGGGGAAATAAATAAATTTCATAAAATAAAAAAATTGTGGTCTGGGAGGTGGCGCAGTGGCTAAGGAACTAGACTCTCAACCATGAGGTCCTGAGTTCAATCCCCGGCAGCACATGTACCAGAGTGATGTCTGGCTCTTTCTCTCCCTCCTCCTATCTTTCTCATTAATAAATAAATAAAATCCAAAAAAAAAAAAATTTAAAGAAACCCCACTAGAATAAATGAACACAAAAGGCTGGGTGGTGGCTCACCAGGTAGAGCACACACTTCACCACACACAGAGTGGGGTTCAAGCCCCTGGTCCCCACCTACAGGGGGAAGCTTCCCAAGTCAGAGCAGTGCTGCAGATAGATGTCTCTCCTCCCTGTCTCTGTCTCCCGCTATATGTCAGAAAGAAGGAGGGGAAAGGAGTCAGCCAGTGGTACAGTGAGTAGAGTGCACATTGCAAAGTGCAAGGACCCTGATTCAAGCCCCCAGTCCCTGTTGTTGCGGTGGTCTGGTGTCCGGCTGCACCGCGGAGAAGAGAGCGGACGTCCAGAGCAAAGGGGTACACAGATCTTTATTATAGGATGGGGGGAGGTTTGGTTCAGACCACGTGGAGCCAGCCAGCAATGGCCGACCACGGGGGGAGAGCAGAGCCGAGAGCCCAGAGAGAGAGGGGGGAGGGGTGAGGGGGCTTTTTATTGGGCGACAACCAGGGGTGCCTAGGGCCAGGATTGGTTGAAAGGGGGCACTCTAGGATTTAGCGAGGCATAGAAAAACCTGGGGGCGGAGCCAGGATTGGTTGAAAGGGGGCACTCTAGGATTTAGCGGGGCATAGGAGACTGCATCAGAATAAGTCCTCAGCAACAAGTCCCCATTTGCAGGGGGAGGCTTTATGAGCAGTGAAGCAGTGCTGCAGGTGTCTCGCCCTATCTTTCTCTTATTGACTTCTCTCTATATCTAATAAGTAAACAAATAAATAGAAGGTGAAGAAGGAAGAAGAAAGAGCTGGGGAGATAATGTAATGGTTATGCAAAAGTGCCCGCATGCCTCAAGCACCAAAGAGCCCAGGTTTAATCTCCAACAGCAACATAATCCAGACCTGCAGAGTGCTCTGGTCTGTCTCTATCCCTTTATCTCATTAAAATAAATAAAATGTTTTTATATTTTTATATATTTATTTTCCCTTTTGTTGCCCTTTTTTATTGTTGCTGTAGTTATTAATGTAATTGTTGTTGGATAGGACAGAGAAATGGAGAGAGGAGGGGAAGACAGAGAGGAGGAGAGAAAGATAGACACCTGCAGACCTGCTTCACCGCCTGTGAAGCGACTCCCCTGCAGGGAGTCCCCCCAGATAAATTTTTTTAAGATTTAATTTATTTATTAATGAGAAAGATAGGAGGAGAGAGAGAAAGAATCAGACATCACTCTGGTACATGTGCTGCCAGGGATTGAACTCAGGACCTCACACTTGAGAGTCCAATGCTTTACCCACTGTGCCACCTCCTGGACCACAAATAAAATGTTCTTAAAAATAAGAAGGGAGTAGGGCACCAAAGTAAAAACCCTGAGGTGAGGGGTAGACATGCAGCTTCCTGGGACAGTGGGGGGTGGGAGTGGGTGGGAGGGATGGGTCACAGTCTTTTGGTGGTGGGAATGGTGTTTATGTACACTCCTAGTCAAATGTAGTCATATAAATCACTAGTTAATTAATATGAGAGGGGGAAAATTAATTGTATGTCTTGAAGTTTTTCAAAACACAAACTGAATCTTTTCAATATATGGGCTGTGTATTTGATATGCGGACTCTCTCAAAAGCCTAGACCAAGTAGATCAGAAGCAACCAATAGCACAGCTATATACAAGATACTGGGTACTGTACAGCAAACCCTAACAAAAGGACTTTTCAAAGTTAACCCAATTACCAAATAATGCGATGATAACATTAACTATCGACTGTCTTTTTGAACCCCAAGACAGCAGGAACCTCACATCTCCACTATAGAGCCTCTACCCTTGGATAGGGCCCGTATGCCTCTCCCAATCCATATCAAATAATATTGCATCTGCCGATCACAACCTAACCAACACAACGATGACCACCTCAACATGCTTCACTTCAGACTGTGTCCAGAGACTTCACGTGTGGAATGACAACCCTTCAGCTTCATTACTCGGGTGAGGCCTTTCCTTTCATAGTATACTCTAATTCCATCTCAGGTGGTTCACTTTCTAACAAAGTCCCAAAACCTAGATATACACCAGTTTCTGTGAGAGAGAGCATATGTTCACACGTATCCATAAACTACTGCAAAATATATACCTGAAAGCAGAAGTACACTAAAGTTTGCAGTGAGTACCCCCCTAACACTTCCTCTCCACTATTCCAAGCTTTGGGTCCATGATTGCTCAACAATTTGTTTGGCTTTGTATGTTAACTCTCTTTTCAGTCACCAGGTTCCAGATGTCATCAGGATGCTGGCCAGGTTTCCCTGGACTGAAGACCCCACCAATGTATCCTGGAGCTCCACTTCCCCAGAGACCCACCCTACTAGGGAAAGAGAGAGGCAGACTGGGAGTATGGACCGACCAGTCAACGCCCATGTTCAGCGGGGAAGCAATTACAGAAGCCAGACCTTCTACCTTCTGCAACCCACAATGACCCTGGGTCCATACTCCCAGAGGGATAGAGAATGGGAAAGCCATCAGGGGAGGGGGTGGGATATGGAGATTGGGTGGTGGGAATTGTGTGGAATTGTACCCCTCCTACCCTATGGGTTTGTTGATTTATCCTTTCTTAAATAAATTAATAAATAAATAAATAAGAAGGGGCCAGGCAGTAGCATAGCAGGTTAATTGCATGTGGTGTGAAGCGCAAGGACCAGCCGGTTTAAACCACCGGCTCCCCACCTGCAGGGGAGTCGCTTCACAGGCAGTGAAGCAGGTCTGCAGGTGTCTCTCTTTCTCTCCCCCTCTCTGTCTTCCCCTCCTTTCTCCATTTCTCTCTGTCCTATCCAACAACAACAATGGCAGTAACAACAACAAGGGTAACAAAAGGAAAAAAATGGCTTCCAAGAGCAATGGATTTGTAGTGCAGGACTCGAGCCCCAGTGGTAACCATGGAGGCGAAGAAGAAGAAGAAGGAGAAGGAGACAGAGAAAAAGAAGAAAATGGAAAAAGCCATTAGGAACAGTAAAGTTGTGCATGTATCAATAACCCTGATGGGAACATAACAATAATGATGATATAAATAGGCACAAGTCTGTGGCTGGGGCGAGTACTGGACTTACAAGTATGAGGTCCCAAGATCAACTTCTGGCATTGCTATGCCGGAATGCTGTTCTGGTCTCTCAGATAGACAGGTTTTTCTTTTTTTTTTTTTAAAGATTTTATTTATTTATTAATGAGAAAGATAGAAGGAGAGAGAAAGAGCCAGACATCACTCTGGTACATGTGCTGCCAGGGATTGAACTTGGGACCTCACACTTGAGAATCCAATGCTTTATTCACTGTGCCACCTCCTGGACCACGATAGACAGGTTTTTCTTCCCCTACTTCTCCTCCTCCTCCTCCTCCTCCTCCTCCTCCTCCTCCTTCTTCTTCTTCTTCTCCTTCTCCTTCTCCTCCTCCTCCTCCTTCTTCCTCTTCCTCCTCCTCTCCTTCTCCTTCTTCTTCTCCTTCTTCCTTATTGCTGCCCAGTCCTCACACTTGCACAATTCTTTTTTTTATTATTTATTTTCCCTTTTGTTGCCCTTGTTGTCTTTTTATTGTTGTTGTAGTTGTTGTTGTTGTTACTGATGCATCATTGTTAGATAGGACAGAGAGAAATGGAGAGAGGAGGGGAAGACAGAGAGGAGGAAAGACAGACACCTGCAGACCTGCTTCACCGCCTGTGAAGCGATTCCTCTGCAGGTGGGGATCCAGGGGCTCAAACAGGGATCCTTTCACTGGTCCTTGGGCTTTGCGCCACATGAGCTTAACCCACTGCGCTACCACCCAACTCCCAACACCTGCACAATTCTAAGCTCCCTTTTTTTCTTCTTCAATTTCAGATAGAGGCAGAGAGAGAGAAGGAAAGATTTCAGCACTGCTCTACTACTCATGGAGATTCCCTTGGGTGTTGTGCATGCTGTTTCCACGTGTTCCAGGTACCCAAAACCAGTTATTGTCACATAGCAAAGTGTGTATTTTACCGACATCCCCCCCACACACACACACACACACACACCCTCCAGAGCACTGCTCAGCTCTGGCTTATGATGGTGCTAGAGATTGAACCTGGGACCTTTTCTGCCTCAGGCATGACAGCCTTTTGCATAGCCATTGTGCTATCTGCCCAGTGCAAATCAATCTCTCTCTCTCTCTCTCCATATGTGTGTGTGTGTGTGTGTGTGTGTGTGTGTGTTTCTCTAAGCCTGTAGGGTGTTTCCATATAGTTCTCTCTGTTTCAGTTTGTTCTTGAAGTACTAATATCTCATATTTCATGGAGATTAATAAGATGCCAAGAGTAGAATTCTGGGGCTGGAGGAGAGTTAAGCTCAGTTTCCTGGGTCTCATGGGGCACCAACAGCACTAGCTCATCAACCATTTTTGACTTCCTAGGGAAAAAATGCCACAAAGAACCCCAGGTCTATTTCGTCCCCCGACCAGAAAGAGAAGCCTCTTACAGAAAGTCACACAGTTCCCCCACTGTCCACAGTTTGAAAGAGGGTTAGAACCTCACTCTCCCTTCAAACCCTAACATGAGGGCTGGCAAGATAGCTCACCGGGCTAGTCCACTCTCTGTCTCGGGCACAACTAAGGTTTGTGCCTGGTCCCCAGTGCCCTTAAGCGCTGTGATATTTTTCTTTCTCTGTTTCTCCATCTGAAAAAGCCAGCCTAAAACAACATAGCTCCAGTGAAGGCAAAAATAAACAATAAGTAAAAATAAGGAGAAAAAAAAAGCAAAGGAGATCTGGGAAGAAGACTGCATACACCCAGCTCCAGAGGAGGGTGTGGGGAGGGGTTACTGACTTTCATTCATCTGCCCTCCCAGGCTCAGCTTCTATCCCTGCTTCCTTGGGGGACCTAGAAGCTTAGACACCTCTGGAAACAAGAACTTCCCCTTCCGTCTTATTCCTGAGGTCTCATTTCCAACAGTAGCTTCCAGGCCCGCTCCCTTAGGCTCTTCTCTGCCTCCCTAGGGGACTCTGGGGAAACTGGGCATCTTGTTGATTGTTGAGAGGGAGATCTATGCTCTAGTTGTCCACCAGGTGGCGCATGCACTCCTGCAGAGCCTCAGCCAGAAGCCCAGCAGAGCCCCCTCCCCAATGCTCACACTAATTATGCACCTGCCCGCGGACCCCAGCCCAGCCCCTCTCTTCCTTCCCTCGGGCTATTCTGCCACGCCCCCTCTGCCCTCAGCCAGCCTGTCCGCTCCTCTCCCTCCCCCAGCACTGGCCCGCTCCCCACCCCCCACCAGCCCCACCCCCACCCTCCCTCCCTCTGCCAGCAGTGCATCTGGCGCCCCCGGGGAGCTACTGATTCTCTGCCTGTCGCCTCAAGATCCTGGGCAGAATGTGAGGGGCTTCCAGCTGTGGAATGGAACACACACCCCTCCAGTCAGTATCCTCACTCTGCCCGCCAGGAAAGGGCCTACTGAGAGGCAGTTTCTGCAAAGTCCCCAGCTGGTGAGGAAAGCTGGAGGGACCTGACGGAATGGAGAAGAAACAGGGGCAAAACCATAGGCAGAGGCTGGGAGGGGCAGAGAGAAAGATACAGAGATGGAGAGACAAGAACAGAAGCAGAGACTCAGGCAGTGGTGTGTATGGGTGACCTGACACCTTAGCAAAACCAACTATGAGGTGGGTCCGCACTCCAGAATATTGGACCCTGGCAATCGGCTAGTGTCCTGGGCACCCTGGGCCTGGGCGTGCCCACTGCCCCCACCCGACACCTGTGGTTGGCACCTGGGCTCAGGGTTCAGTTGGAACCTTGGGGCCATGGGCCTGGGTACTCCTGCCCCTTCTTGCTGCTCCTCTCTTCGCCCCGTCCACACCTGGATTCCTGTCCCCTGGCTTCTGTCTCTGGAGGTGTTACTGCCTTGACTTTTCAGCACCCCTGATGCTTTCTGCCTGTCTGTCACTTCCTCTTATCCATCTGTGGCTGGGCTTGTCTTTTGGACTGAGGGCACAGCATACATCGGTGTGGGCCTACCCAGGGTGGGTGGGCTCTGAGGACCTGGGTGGCTGTGCTCGCCTCCTGCTGGGAGTATGCCTTTGTCTGTCTGTCTGTATGTGGCAGTGTGCACACCTGTCTGTGTGTGCCTGCCTCTATGGTGTGGCCTCAGTGTGCGTGTGCACCCCTGTGGGGGGTTGTTGGTGTCTGCGGGCATGTATCTGTCTGTCTCGCCATCTCTTTGCCCCTGTCTCTCACTGTCTAGGTGTCATTCCTACCACAACCTCAGCCACAGCCTCAGTGCACAGCAACAGCTGACAGCTGAAGACTACAGGGCAGGGGAAAGAGACTTCAGGGAGGAGGGAAGGGAGGCAGGAACCAGAGGATGGGGACAGACAGGGCTGGGCTGTGGACAGACACAAGGACAGCGACGGAGGAGGGATGGGACGCGAGGAGCTGCTGGTGAAAGATGAGCCACTGGCAGGGAAGGGACGCTCAGTGCCCACCCCGCAGGGGCGCTGGGGGCGCGGGGCAGAGGTGGGGCGGCGATCCGGCGAAGAGGTCCCCGAGACGGCGGCGGGGGCGGGGCGGGGCGGGGCGGCGGCGCCGTTTGTCAGCCCTATTGACAGACGTGATGGGGTTTCCGTCCGTGATCAATGATTCTCATCTCCGGGCCGAATGAGCCGCGGGGCGCCCATCCATCCCCGTCAGCGCCGCGGCGGCCGCCCCGGGCCCCGCCCGCCCCTCGCCCCGGGCCTGCTCCTGCCCCCGGACGCACCGGGACCGGGAGCGCCTGAGGGCAGGGCATCCGGGGGCCGGTCCTGCAGGGTCCCCGAGTCCAGCCCGGAGCCTCCTCGCCGCGCAGACCCCGGCTCTCGGGTACGCGGCCCCGCCGCCCGCGCCGCTTCGCACCTGGGCGGGGGGCGTGTCCAGGGTGTGTCGGGGTGAAAGTCACCTTCGGTGCCCCCCGCCGGGCGGGAGGGGGCGCGCAGGGCGCGGCCGGGATTGGAGCGCGCGGAGCCCCGCCCCCCGCCCGAGTCAGACCCAACTTTCTCCCCCGCCCGCACCCCGCGCCCCGCCCCCCGCGCCGCTGCTCCGCTCAGTCCGCTCAGTCCGCTGGCCCCGCAGCCGCCGCTCGCCCGCGCCCCGGGACCCCCGCGCCCCGGGCTCCCAGCGCCCCGCGCCGACCCCGGCCGCACCATGCAGCTGCTCCAGGAATGGCTGCTCCTGCTCCTTGGCCCGTGGCTCCTGAGAAAGGTAAGGGCGGCGGGGGGCGCGGGGTCCCGGAATGCCAGGGGCCCGGTGCAAGCTGCGTCCCCAGTCCGAGCCGCCCAACTTTGCGTGGCGTGGGGGGCACGGACAGACCGACTGCCCTGCTCAGGACAGGCAGAGCCTCCCCGTGCAAGTTGGTGGAAGGCTGGGCGCGGGGACCGGGGTGCGGGCCCTGCGAGGAGCTGGTTCGGGCGCGGCGGGGGAGGGGCTGCAGCCCGACCCGCGAGTGCGCCAGACGGAGCGGGAGTGCGAGACAGACAGACAAGCCAGCGGGGTGTCAGCCTCGCCGCCTCTCCGCGCCAACCTCGCTCGCCTCCTTCGCTGTCTGTCCTTCCACCCTCCACCCCCCTCCTGCTCAAGTCTCTTCTCTGCACTTGCCACAAGGCCAGGTGGGCACCAGGCTCCGCGCCTCCACGGCCCGGGCACGCTCCCGCGAACTCACACCCGCGCCGCCCAACTTGGCCCGCGGAGACAACCCCCTCCCGGCTACAGCCTCAGACAAACCCCTCTATCGCCCGCCGACAGGGGTGGGGGCACTCTGAAAAGGGGACCCCTGACTGCCGCGCCGCCCCAGGCTCCCCGGCCATGTCCCCAAGGCTCAGGGGACCCGGACTTGACCCGCGTCTGGCGGCTTGGCGCCCTCAGCTCCTGCTGGTGCGGCTCCTGTGTGGCGGGGTAGTGCGGGGTCAGCGTGCCCACCCAAGCGTGTGCCTTTGCCCTCCCCAGGCGTGGGTGTCTGGTGTTGGGGTGCTCTCCGCATGTGTGTGCCACTGTGCAGAGTGCTGCCCTTTTGAATGGTGCTACTGTCTGCCTTTGGGCATCCATCTACTCCTGCTGTACTTCCTACCAAGGGGGCCTAGGTCTCCCTCTCTTTCCATCAGTCTCCCCTGTCCATGGTTACCCATATTCCTGCACCCCAACTGTGACTTACCTAGTTTGGGGACAGGTAGTTGGCTTCCTAGAATCCTGCATCTCAACCCTCAGCCCCAGAGAAGTCTGGAAAGGGGTGGTTCTCCCTCCCCCCACTCTGCCCCATCTCTTGCACCCTGGTCTCCCAGCAGCCCTAGCAGGGTGGGGGAAGCTGACGATTTGAGTGCCTAGATCCTCCCAAACCTGCCCAATGACCTTGAGGGGCTGGGAGATGGGCAGCTGGGGCCTCTACCTCAGTGGCTCCACTGGCAGGTGCTTCCTTTGGACCTGCTGCCCAACTCTGCCCTTAGAGAACCAAGGCTGGGTCTCTGCCATCAGGTCTGAGGTGGAGAGGAGGTGGGACTGTGCACCCCATCCTTTCTACTTCCTCCTTGCTCCTCTCACCCTCCCCACCCAATCTCCCCACCAAATCAGCTCCCCTGTGGACAGATCTGGTTTAATTTCCTTTGCCCCCTGAAGGGGAAAGAAACATCTGGCAGAGACTGGAGGGAGGGTAGGCGAGAGGCTGTGAGGGATGGGATCTGGCTGGGTGTGTGGGAGCTGCAGCTGTGGGCCTCTGTGGGGAGGGGCATCTACTGTCTAGTCCAGTTTGTGTGTGCAGGCCATGGCTGACTGGTATGCATAACTGTGCTCACGTGGCCAGCTGCCTGGGTGTGTTCATGTGCACCTGTGAGTATGGGCACACACCTCTGTGTGTACCCCAAGGTGAGTCCCTGATGCCTCTGTGTGCCAAGGTGTATGTGCTGTCTACACCTGAGTCTTGGGGATTGTAAGTGTATATCTGTGTGTTTGTGTTTTTGAGTGCATTTGAGCGTGCATGTGGGATTGTGAGCCTGAGGGTGTGTGTGTGTGTGTGTGTGTGTGTTGTAGAAGGAGAGAAAGAGAGGCTGGTATGTGTATATGCAGACTCACTCAGCACTCTCAGTGGGTAGACACACGCAGGGTAGGTATGAGACTAGAGGGGCCAGATTATAGCACAGCTTTTTGGGAAACCCTATCAAATGTTTCCAACCCTGATTTTTCCAGGGCTGCTTACTCACCCTTCTGCTGGGCTTTCCACTCCTGCTCCTCTCCAGACCTGGGACTCCTGCCCCTTGGGGCTCTGGCTTTGCATCCAGGCCTTCAAGATATTTCCAACAAGGTCTCTCTACCTCCTCTCCCGCTCTGCCTGTCCTCTTCACCCCTTGCCAAAGCCACTGCCTGCTGGGAGAAGTAGTAGCGATCAATAGCCACTAATCAGTAATAACTAATCACTAATTAGCTGGGGGAGGGCATAGACCAGGGCCCTGGGGAACCTTCCAGTTCCATTCTGCCTCAGGGAAGGATTAGGCCCAGAAGCTAGTCTCAGAGCCCCTGGCCCCAACCTGGTGTCTAGCCACCCCTCCCGCATCCTCCGTGGGCTCCTAGCCCCCCAGCTAATCTCTGGCTGGGCCACTCAGGCACGTGCAGTCTGGGCCCTGAGCTGCTGCTGGAGATTTGGGGGGTAATCAGGGCTGCAGCTGGGCCTGGGGCTCTGAGAAGGAGGTGCAGTGACAGCTCCCTAGGGCAGTGTTGGAGAAGGGAGGGGTTCCGCTGCAAAGGAGAATTTTGAGGGCCCTGATGCTGGTGGCGGTGGTGGTGAGGCCGCTTGGAGGTGTGGGACAGGATGACAATGGGGCAGAGGTGAGGTCATTGGAAAGCAGAAACTAGGTAAGGGAGGGTCACGGGGGGCACAGCCGGGGTCACAGGAAAAGAGACAGACAGCGGACACCAAGTTGGCAGGTGGGGGGAGCGAAAAGCACTGAGGTCAGAGTTACAGTCATGTCAGCAGGTGGCCAACTTTGGACCTAGCCCCGCAATTCCAGGGTGGGGTCCTGGAGGGAGACCTGGGACTCAGAGAGGGTGGGGTCGTGGGCGGGGTCCCTGGACTCCTAGATGGCAGGGTGCAGTGGGGGTGTGGAGGCGCGGGGTGGGGAAGCAGAGAGCGCTGCCTTGAGCGCTGGAAATTGGAAAGTCCCCCCCCACCTCTCCCTCCCCTGCCCCTCCTCCACCTCCACCCCGCCCACTCCCCCTCCGGCTCCGGCTTCGGGAAATTACATCCCGGCTCCGCTGCTCACCCCCCCACCACCGCGCCCTGGAGCCCGCGCCTTTATAGGCACATTTATTGCAATAATAAAGTGAGGCGCGGGGCGGGGGGCGGGGGGCAGCCATTCCCGGGGGGATGGCGCCGGCTCTAGGAAGCAGGGAAATAAAATAAAATAAAATAAAATCAAAATTCAGATAACGGTGAGCTTCGCGCTGCAGGCCGCGAGCTGGCGAGCAGGCGGGGCTTTGGGGGAGGGGGCGCCCGGCCCAAGGGCAGAGCCCGCCCGCCAGCGGTCCCGCCCCCTCACGCTATGGCGGGGCCGGGAAGGGGGTCTCTGCGCCTCCACCTGCTAGGCCCCTCTGCAGCCGGATCCTGCCGGCTTCCGCCTCCGCCTCCGCCTGGTCACCCCGGCCTGTCCTCAGCTCCTGTCTCCCGTCTCCTCCCTGTCTCCCCTTTTCCATGCAGATCCTACTCCCAGGTGCCTGCAACCTGGTTTCTGTCCCCATTTCTGTTCCCATCCCATCCCCAGTCAAGCCTGTACCCAGTGTCCATCCCTCATGCTCTGTCTCCTTCTCCCACACCCATTCTGGTCACCCCAGCCACCCCTATCTTCATTCCGGGTGTCCCTTGGCCCACCTGCACTCCTATCTCTGTCCCTCATTACTGCTCTGTTGCCCAACCTTAGCTCTGTGCCCCCTGGTTGTGCCTGCCATGCCCCCCTCACCCCCAAACCGGCCTGTTCTCTCCATCTCAGCCTTCACCCTTCACTCCTAGTCTCCTGTCAGACCCCAGCCACGACATGCGCGCGCGCGCGCACACACACACACACACACACACACACACAGTCCCTTGACTTTCTTGGTGCAAAGGCTCAGTACAGCCCTCCGCCCCAACTAAAGCCCAGTTTCATCCAGGGTGTGGGTGCTGTTCCCTCCCCCATCAGAATCCTGAGTGGCCTGGCCTGACCCAGCAGCTGGTGAGAAGCTGACCAGTCTGAGGCCCAGGGAGGTGTGCCCTGCAATGCGGCTGGGGGCCTGATCCTTCCCTATTCCCAGTGGTCCCGGTTCAGAAAAGTCCTCCCCACACACACATATATACACACACACACCAGTTTGTCAGCCGCAGGAGGCAGCCTCGACTCTTTTCCAGTGCGTGGGCTCGATGCCTCAGGGGCAAGTGCTCCTGGCTGGGCTCCCACCTTGCTTGGGACTGGAGGCGCTGGTGAAGCACCCTCCCTCTCCTACCCACACTCCAGCCTCAGAGCACCTCCGCCCCTCACGCTAACAGGCAGGCGGGCAAGCCTCTCCCCTCTGCAAATGTCACAGCGCCCAATTAGCTTAATTAAAGCAGCTCTGGAGTGAGGGGGACCAGCCTCGGACAGCACCCTGCACCGTGGTCAGTGGAGAAGGAACAGCTCTGCCGCTCATGGGCATAGGGGAGATCCTTCTACACCCACCCAGCATTCCCCTCACTCCACCCTCCACCCACAGTTAGAGACAGGCAGCCTGAAGAATAGAGGGGAAGAACCACAGACAGATAGATGGGGGGACACTGAGAGAGTTGGAGAAAAAATTAGAGACAGGACAAGGAAGAGACTGAGAGACAGAGTCTCAGAGAAGAGTCAGTGAGAGAAAGATGGGAAAAAAACGGTGAAGGAGGGTGAGCAAGAGAGAGAGTGAGCTTGCGAGTGAGCAAGGAAGCCAGAGGGAGGATTTGATTTTATTTTACTCCATGTTCCCATTTCTCGGCTCGTTTCCCCGCAGACGCTCACCCCTCCCTGCCTGAGCGCCACCAAGGTCGCTTTGGCCGCTCCCCCTCCACTCTCCCCTTTTATCTTGACTGTCTCCTGCTGAGGGTGGGGGGTGCTGGTGCCCAAAGCCCAGGGATTTGCTGGATCAGACAGCAATTTGTCTGGGATCAGGGGTGGGCATGGGGGGGGGGGTAGAGGAACAAGATACCAGGCACTCCTCACCACCTAGCCAAATCTCCTTCCCTCACACACACACACCCCAAGCTGATGTCTGGAAGGAAGTCTCTGGACTAGAGTGGACAGGGTGCTCCTGGGGCTTCCTGGAGAGGTTCTGGCAGTGGGGATGGCTGGATGCCACCGGAGAGAGCGGGTGGTGGGCCCTGAGGGTGGGGAGATTAGGAGTCTAAAAGCAAATGGCACACACACACACACACACACACACACACACACACACACACACTGACTTTCCTTGGAAGCTACCAGTACTTCCTCCCACCTCCAGAGTCCTCCAGGGCTCAAGCCCTGGCCTCTGCAAACCCATCTTTTGGCATTGGCCTCTGCTTCTAGAGGCCCCTCCCCCTCTCCTGGGGGGTCTCCTGTCCCCAGCCTCTCTCAGGCCTACCAACAGGGTGTTAGCTGCCAGCTGAAGCTGTCTCTCTGAGTCAGTCACTCATGCCACCCCCGCCCCCCTCACCTGCGCCGTGAGGAGGGACGCCTGGGAGGAGGGATGAGGGGGCGATAAATATGTATGATGAGCGGGTGGTGGCGGCATTAATAACCCGGGATCTCAGCACTGCAGGGATGGGGACCAGGCAGTGGAGAGTCTAGCCCAGCAGCTTGACTGGGCCATTCCTGGCCTCCTGGGATGCATGTGCGTACACACAGGTGTGTGCAAACACTGGGGACACCCACTCTACCAGGGCTCTTCACCTAAAGCTCAGTTTGCAGGCCACCACGTACCCCCACACCACTCATGCCGCTCACACACGCACCCCCTTGGGGGTGCACTTGTTATCCCACTGTGGACACACACCCTAAAGGAAAAGCTAAACACACAGGATCCAGAATGACAGGTGCTCACACAGGGAAAATAACACCGCCAGTGGATCACACAACCCCCTCAGACTCACCACTAGTCACAACTACCACAAATGAACACACAGCCTCATTAGATCAACACACAGAAAGAAGATAAACACAGCCAGCTCAGCCACACAAAGCCACCACAAATAGGCTTCCCCAAGCTGGCACACAGGGGCATACACACAGTCACCACAGCCCTGCACACAACCACCACATCCAACCAGTTATCACTACTGGCTTGCTCAGTCACTCACAATCGCTTCAGGTAGACAGACACTCACCCCGTAACGCCAGGCTGACAAGCACAGCCACCCCAGACTGACACACGGAGTCTGAACCCACACACAGAAAGGGCCATACTGACAGCCCAGCCCTCTGCCAGCCAGTACAGCCTGACTGACACACTCTTGATACACACACACACACACACACACACACACACACACACACTGCTCCTCTTCCAGTCCCCTCCCAGAGCGGCATCTCCATATTTCTTCCTCTGCTTCACACCACCTCCTTCACTCCTGGCCACCCCCACCCCGCCCTGCCAGATAATTGATAGCTGGGGCCAGGCCCCGCTGCTCCCGCCTCTCTATCCATCTTGTACACGAGCCCGCGCTGTCACCCAGATAGGCTGCCACCTGAGACACACTGCGTGGTGAGGGCTGTTTGGTGGCTTCCAGTGGCTACCAGGACATCTCCCCCACAGAAGAAATGATGGGGCCTGGGGGTGGGTGTTGAACACAACCAGATTCTTCACTCCTCTTGGGGCTGAGGCTGGCTGGGGCTCTAGTCCTGGCAGAGGCTTCCCGAGGCTTGACTGCTCTTTTGATGTTCAGTGATGCCAGGGGCCATGCTTGCTCTAACCAAGCCCACCATTCCCAACCAATCTGGCTTCAGTGACCTAGTTCAAAATCATCTGGTTTGGTCTTTCTTGTCTGACCCACACTGGGGTTCTTCCTGTGAGAGCAGGTGCATTCTGAGTGTCATTTCACAGATGTAGAAACTGTGGCCCACAGACAGAAAGTGACTTGGGGCGAGGGTAGCTTGCATAATGTTATGCAAAGAGACTCTAATCTCTGAGACTCCAAAGTCCCAGGTTCAATCCCTTACACCAGAGTTGAACAGTTTTCTGGTTAACAAATAAATAAAATAAACAAGGAAGTGACTTGGCAAGAACTCAGGGCTTAAAAGGGCAGCCGCCTGCTCCCCTGCACGACCCCTGAGAAGCCCCCATCTCCCAGTGGGGTGACAGGAGTCTGGGTGGGTTTTGTTGGGGCGCCAGGCGGCAGCCCAACGTCGTTCTGTCCTCTCTTGTCCGCAGGCTGTGAGCGCGCAGGTGCCAGATTCCGGAAGACCGCAGTACTTGGAGCTGCGCCCCGCCGCTGCGGGAGAGAGCGCCCCAGGCCACCAGCTCCAGGTGCCCAGGTCCCCAGATGGCCTGGGCGCCGCCCGCGCTTGGAGCTGGGCCTGGCCGGCTAACCACACGGGGGCGCTGGCGCGCGCCGGGGAACTGCCCGCGCCGCGCACCAAGAGGAAGCCGTCCATCAAGGCGGCGCGCGCGAAGAAGATCTTCGGCTGGGGGGACTTCTACTTCCGAGTGCACACCCTCAAGTTCTCGCTGCTCGTCACCGGCAAGATCGTGGACCACGTGAACGGCACCTTCAGCGTCTACTTCCGCCACAACTCCTCCAGCCTGGGCAACCTCAGCGTGAGCATTGTGCCGCCGTCCAAGCGCGTCGAGTTCGGGGGTGGCGTCTGGCTGCCCGGGCCCGGCCCCCACTCCCTGCAGTCCACGCTGGCCCTCGAGGGGGTGCTGCCCGGGCTGGGGCCGCCGCTGGGCTTAGCGGCCGCGGCGCCGGCGCTCGGGGGCCCCTTCGGGGGCGCGCTGGCGGGCCCGCTGGGGGGCGCGCTGGGGGTGCCCGGGGCCAAGGAGTCGCGCGCCTTTAATTGCCACGTGGAGTATGAGAAGACCAACCGCGCGCGCAAGCACCGCCCGTGCCTCTACGACCCGTCGCAGGTGTGCTTCACCGAGCACACGCAGAGCCAGGCCGCCTGGCTGTGCGCCAAGCCCTTCAAAGTCATCTGCATCTTCGTCTCCTTCCTCAGTTTCGACTACAAACTGGTGCAGAAGGTGTGCCCAGACTACAACTTCCAGAGCGAGCACCCCTACTTCGGATAGCGCGCTCCCTCCCTGCCCACCCCCCCCGTGCCACACCCCGCCCGAGCCCCGCCCAGTCCCTGCCCCCCCACCCCCGTCCTGCAGTTCCTCTCTTTTCATTCTGGGGGCCGAGGGCAACGACCCTCCTGGAGGGCCATAGGCCAGCGTGGGTCTCCCCTTCTTCCTGGGGAGTCACTAGGGGTCACCCGCTCTGTAGGCTACACCCCCAAAGTGGAGGGGCTTGAAAGCAGCCTCAGAACAGGTGGGGATTAGGGGAGCAGTTCCAGCACCTCCCCACCTCCGTCCACTCTGGGTCGACCCCTCTGTGTCCTTGGCGAGGGTTGGACGCTCCCCTCGGCCCGCAGCTTTAAGGCCCGGCCTGCCCCCCTCACCACGCCCCCGCTCTCATTGCCCCTGTCCTGCGCTAGACATCCGGTTACACCCTGTCCCGCGTAGACTGTATCCCTGCGCCCCACTGCCTGCGCTGTGCCTCCCCTCCCCCGCTGCCCCCTTGGGGGCGACTCCGGCCCTCGCCCCCCCGCCCACCCACTTCCCTCCCGTCCCTGCAAAGCCTGTGCCACCCGCTGCTTCCTCTCGGCGGTGTTTTTTCTACGCCAAAAACAGACGGGGAAGGGAACAAAATAAAGTGAAATCCAGTGCGCATCTGTGTGAGACCTCTGTCCGGAAGGGAAGGAAGGCTGTGGGCTCGGGTCTGGCGGAAATCCCCGGCTGGGGTCTCTCTCCCCGACCACTCCTGGGGAAACCGAGACAGTCTGATCTTGGAGGTCAGCCAAGACTGGCTAGGATAAACATGAGGGGTCCCTTGGGTCAGGCGCCCTGCCTGAGAGGCAGTTTTTCTCCCCAGGGATGGGCGAAGGGTGGTAGGGTTCACACTGAGCGGATCCCCCTCCCCCAAGGGTCTGGCGGAGGCGGCCCAGGCCTTGGGTGGGACCCGGACGTAGAGACAGCGCGGGCTGAGCGCTGACAACCTGCTAAGCTCTCGGGCCCGGGGGCTGGCAGGGGGAGCGGGGCGGTGTTTGCGGCATCTGGAGTCATCGATCTTCCTTTTCCTTCCTAATTTCGTGGGCGCTGAGTTTGCAGACGGCTGAAGGAGGGAGAGAGGGAGGCCTGAGACAAGCGGGTGGGGGAAGGGACCCGCGCGAGTTAGGAGAGCCCTGGCTCCGTCGCGCTCGCAGCCTGCAGACCAGGCCCCTTTGCCTGCTGCCCACCCTCCACAGCCTCCCGCCGCAGGCTCCCTCCTGCCGCTGCCGCAGCTAATTTTATCCGCCCCCAGCCCTGGCCAGGGCGTTAATTGGCTGTGGCTTCATTAGCAGTTCTGGAGCTCAGCCGCTCCCACTCCCCTCGGGACCCCTGATTGGGGCGAGAGAGGGGGGTACAGTCAAGCTGAGACGGGAAGACTCCTCTGCTTCCGCCTCGACTCCGCCTCCCATCGCCTGGAGGTGTCAACGTGGACAAGGTTGTGTGCTCCAAGGGAGTGCTCACCGGCTCTGCGGGGAAACTGAGGCAGAGGTGAGTCTAACCCAGACAGGCCTAGGATTGAGAAGCCCTAAGTGGAGGGGGGGAGCGGCGCACCTGGTTGAGCGCACATGTTACAAGGCGACAGGACCCAAGTTCAAGGCCCCAGTCCCCACCCGCTGGAGGAAAGCCTCACAAGTGGAGAAACAGTGATGCAGGTGTCTCTGTCTCTTTCCCTTTCTGTATCCCCCTTCCTCTTGATATCTGCCTGTCTCTATAAAAAAAATAAAGATAGTAAGTAAACAAAGTTCACCTGCTTTTGAAAGAGAGAGAGAAGTGGCAAATAGGACTGAAAGAAGTGGGAGGTGGAAAGCAGTACTGGGACAAATTGAGGAAAAATCCAAGCTACTCCGCCCCAATCTAATGACAGGCCTGTTGTTGGAAAACCCAGGAACACCTGAGGATGGAGACAGAGGTAAGAAAGACAGAGGCTGGGAGCCTGGCGGTGGCTAAGCGGGTTAAACGCACATGGCATGCACAAGGACCGGCTAGGGATCCGGGTTCGAACCTCTGGCTCCCCATCTGTAGGGGATTCCCTTCACAGGCAGTGAAGCAGGTCTGCAGGTGTCTTTCTCTCCCCTCTCTGACTTCCCCTCCCCTCTCGATTTCTCTCTGTCCTATCAAACAACAACGACAGCAACAATGATAGTAACAACAACGATAAACAACAAGGGCAACAAAAGGGAAAATAAAAATAAATTAAAAAAAGAAAAGAAAAAAAGAAAAAGAAAGACAGGCTAGGACTAAAGGGGGCGTGGGCCTCAGGCCTAATGCGAGAGCCAAGTGGAAATGACTAGAATTAGTGAAACAGCCCAGCCACACTTGCAACTGGAGGATAAAATAGTGTGTCCTCTTCTCAAGAAACAAATATTTTGTAACTCTGTGTGGTGACAAATCTTAATTAGACTTAACTCTGCTGACTGTTTTTGTAATATCTACAAATGTCAAATCAATACGTTGTACACCTTGAATTAATATAATGCCGCATGCCAATTATACCTCAATTTGAAAAACCATGCCCTGGAGGTTAAATGAGATCTTGCCTGTGAGATCTACATGTCCAGTGACAGATTGTCCTCCCTCCCTTCTGCTGACTCATAAAACGACCTCTTCCACAGCCGTGCTCCTCCTCTTTGGACTGGACATCTGGGAGAGTGTGAGGTGTCTCTGCCAGTAGTTGCACTCACTGAATGTTGTCACTTTCCACCTCTCAATGTCCTAGCTGTCAGTGATCTAGATCTCTGGAGGCCTGGCACAGAGTAGGAGCTCAATATGTGTGTTGAATATATGTGTAGTATTGCTTTATTAAAGGCAACGATTCTCAACATCACTACTTATTGGACTCACTAAGAATAGGTTTTGTGGTGTGTCATCAGGGGTGGCAAATCGAATGTCCATTCTTTTTTTTCTTTTTCTTTTTGTCCAGAGTACCACTCAGCTCTGGCCATTGATAGTGCCAGGGATTAAACCTGTGGCCGCTCACATGCAAATCCTGTGTGCTACCACTGGACTGTCTCTCTAGTCTAATGTCTACTCTTAATACTTTCTTTTTAAAATTAGTTAATTTTATTTTTATTATTTTTTATTGTTGTAATTATTAATGTTGTCGTTGTTGGCTAGGACAGAGAAATCAAGAGAGGAGGGGAAGACAGAGAGGGGAACAGAAAGATAGACACCTGCAGATCTGCTTCACCACTTGTGAAGGGACTCCCCTGCAGGTGGGGAGCCAGGGGCTCGAACTGGGATCCTTATGCTGGTCCTTGTGCTTAGCCTCATGTGGTCATGTGCTTAACGTCATGTGCGCTTAACCCTCTGCGCTACCGACCGACTCCCATTTTATTATTTTTTTAATATTTATTTATTTCCTTTTGTTGCCCTTGTTTTTTTATTGTTGTAGTTATTATTGATATTGTCGTTGTTGTTGGATAGGACAGAGAGAAATGGAGAGAGGAAGGCAAGACAGAGAGGGGGAGAGAAAGATAGACACCTGCAGACCTGCTTCACCGCTTGTAAAATGACTCCCGTGCAGGTGGGGAGCCAGGGGCTCGAACCAGGATCCTTTCGCTGGTCCTTGTGTTTTGTGCCACGCGCGCTTAACCCACTGCACTACCACCCGACTCCCTATTTTATTATGTTTATTTTAACCATAGCACTGCTCAGCTCTGGCTGGTAGTGGTTCAGGTGGTTGAACCTGGGACTTTGGAGCCTCAGGCATGAGAGTCTCTTTGCATAACCATTATGCTATCTACCCCTGTTCACTAATGTCTACTCTTCAAAATTCACTTAATTTGGGGCCAAGTGGTGGCACACCTGGTTGAGTGCACACATCACAGTGTGCAAGAACTTGGGTTCAAGCCCCCAGTCCCCACCTGCAGAGGGAAAGCTTCACAAGTGATGAAGTAGTACTGCAAGTGTCTGTCTCTATCCCTCTTATCTCCTCCTTACTCTCAATTTTAAGCTGTCTTTATCCATTAAATAAATAAAAAGATAATTTTTTAAAGATGTATTTAATTAGAACCTCTGAAGGGAGACCTCCTCACTCATATATATTTATGTCATATTTCCCAGTGAATTCTGATGCCTGGGTCTAGAAACCTACTTCTGGAGGGGTTATTAAGTTCCTCCCTAAAAGATGAATCCAGATGAAATCAAGCTATAAGGAAGATCCCTTCCAATTCTAAATATCTATAGACCTACAGGAGATGAACAGTTGACAGAATTCAATAAGTGCAGTGATAGGAGCAGACACTCCAGCTTCCAGATCTCTGAAGGAGACCATTAAAGAGGCAGGTTTGTGATTCAGGAGACATAAGAACAGCCTATCCCAAGGGGCCTGGTGGTGGCACACCTGGTTGAGTGCACATGTTGCAATGCGCAAGAACCCAGGTTCAAGTCCCCGGTCCCCACCTGCCGGGGGAAAGCTTTGCGAGAGGTGAAGCAGGGTTGCAGGTGTCTCTCTGTGTCTCTCCCTCTCTGTCTCCCCCTTCCTCTCAATCTCTTTCTCTATCCAATAAATACATAAAGGTAATAACGAAAGAAAGAAAGAACAGCCCATCCCAGAGTGTGTTTACATTTGAAGTCTCATGTACTCCCCACATGCTTTACTATTGCTTTACACATGAGGAAACTGAGGCCCAGGAGGCTAACTTGCCAGTTAGTCCCAGAGTTGAAATCAGGATCTTTCACCCTTTCAAACCAGGGTGCTTCTCAGAGTTCCATGTTTCTCTTATAATAATCTATGTTTCCCAGAGAACTCATTACTTCTAAGTTCTCAGTAGAATCCAGTAACAGATTGTTTAGACAACAGACGTGGTGGAGTTAAAAACAAATAAACAAAACCTGAAGTGACTCAGGAGGTGGCACAGTGGATAAAGTGTTAGATATTCAAGCATGAAGTTGTCAGTTCGATCCCAGGCATAGCATATGTCAGAATGATGCTCTGGTTCTTTCCATATATATTTTTTATTGCTTCCAGAGTTATTGCTGGGGCTTGGTGCCCGCACTACGAATCTACTGCTCCTGAAGGCCATTTTTCTCTTTTGTTGCCCTTCCTTGTTGTTAATCGGTGTTATTGTTATTATTATTGTTGTTGTTGTTGTTGGATAGGACAGAGAGAAATGGAGAGAGGAGGGGAAGACAGAGAGGGGGAGAGAAAGATACCTGCAGACCTGCTTCACCACTTGTGAAGTGACTCCCCTGCAGGTGGGGAGCCAGGGGCTCCAACCGGGATCCTTACACCAGTCCTTGGGCTTTGAGCCACCTGCGCTTAACCCACTGCGCTACCGCCCAGGCAGGCCCCTCTTTCCATCTATTTATTTCTCAACAATAATAATAATAACAACAACAATAATAATAAATATTCAAAACAAAATAAAACCTGGAGAGCTTCCTGACACTAAGGAGATGGGGCAACACTGACTCTCTTTTCTTTCAGGCCAGCACCTGTGACCTCTGGGGCTACTGCTTGGGACAGAAAAAGCAAGTGGGAGAACTACAATTCCGGGAGTTGGGCTGTAGTGCAACAAGTTAAGCGCATGTGGCACAAGCGCAAGGACCGGGGTAAGGATCCTGGCTCGAGCCCCCGGCTCCTCACCTGCAAGGGAGCCACTTCACAAGTGGTGAAGCGGGTCTGCAGGTCAGCATTACTCTTTTTCTCCCCCTCTCTGTCTTCCCTTCCTCTCTCCATTTCTCTCTGTCCTAACAACATCATTAACAACAGCAATAACTTCTTCTTCTAGCATTTGCCCTTCTTCCGTAGCCAGTCAACAGCGTCAGGTTGAGCCTGATGTAAAGTTTCGAGACAATAACTACAACAGTAAAACAACAAGGGCAACAAAAGGGAAAATAAAAAAAAAATTTAAAAAAAGGTGGCCCAGGAGGTGGTACAGTGGATAAAGCACTGGACTCTCAAGCATGAGGTCCTCAGTTCCATCCCCGGCAGCACATGTACCAGAGTGATGCCTGGTTCTTTCTCCCTCTCCTTTCTCATTAGTAAATAAATATTTAAAAAAAAATAAATAAAAGGGGGTTGGGCGGCAGTGCAGCGGGTTAAGTGCACGTGGCGCAAAACTCAAGGACCAGCAAAAGGATCCTAGTTCGAGCCCCCGGCTCCCCATCTACAGGGGAGTCGCTTCACAGGCGGTGAAGCAAGTCTGCAGGTGTCTATCTTTCTCTCCCCCTCTCTGTCTTCCCCTACTCTCTCCATTTCTCTCTGTCCTATCCAATATGGAACGACATCAACATCAACAACAACAATAATAACCACAACAAGGCTACAACAACAAGGACAACAAAAGGGGGGCGGGATGGCCTCCAGGAACAGTGGATTCATGGTGCAGGCACTGAGCCCCAGCAATAACCCTGGAGGCAAAAAAAAAGGAAGAAAAAGAAAAACTACATTTCCCAGCAGGCTTTATAGGGACCTCTTTGCGCATGCGTATGTTCCTCCCCATAGCTCCTCCCGCTTTCTCCCTGCGCATGCGCTCTCAGTCCACTCCTCTTCCGACCCCCTTCTTCCCCTGGCCGGAGTTGGTGGCTGGACCTCCTGTGACCTCGGCTCAAGATGCTTCCTTTCTCGTTCCTCCGGGCGGCTCGGGTAAGAATGGAGCTCTGGAAACTAGGCAGCAGTAGAAAGTAGAGGCTCCACCCACCCCAGTTTTCATTCACAACTCTGGGGTTCTCTCGCTTTCCACGCACGTGGTCTGAATCCTCGGGGCACAGGAAAATACTGCGGAACCCCTGAGACCCCTGGGTACCCCACCCCACTAACAAGGCGCTCGCTGCAGGGCCTCCTGACGTGGCGTCAGTGGGAGAGCCCTCCTGGACGCCTGCGGACCGGAGCTGGCCAGCGAGTTGGGTTCCGGGCCTGCACCGGCAAACTGGCCTTTCCAGCCAGCTGTACAGCTGATGCAACCGGGCTCTGCTGCTTGCATCAGGGGTCCCGTGCTTAGGTGGGCTGGAGGAAGTGAGGTGGGCACTGAGGACAGGAATGTGGCTTCCCTACCACACTGCAGCCCTCACACGTCTGCCCCAGGGACTGCTGGAGGGCCGCTGTTTTTGCCGCCACGGCTCTGGAAGCCACCTCTGCAGCCTGTTGCCTTCACCCTTGGAAGGGTAGGGGTCGGGGGGACTGCACCTGACTGGGGTATAGTAGCACTTTGAGAAGTTTCTGCAGGAAAGTGCTTTTGTGTCAGTGGATGAGGAAGGAGCTTCTGTTCCGAACCTCAGTGTACCTTCCCTGAATTCCAGAGATTTAATCTTCTAGAGGATGAACTTTGCTCTGTGGCTCTGCAGAGTGGCTCATGGGTCAAGGAGGAGGGAGATACTGGGATGAGGTAAATGGACCGAATCAGAACCACCCCCTGAACATTGATCTCAACCTTGGCTCCAGACCTGGTGTTTGAAGGTGGAGGTGTGGGGATGGTGAGAACTGGAACAGCCTGGTGGCACAGCTGGCAGTCGACATCGGAGCCAGAGAACCAGCCGGTTATTTCAGAGTGGCTGAGAGACTCACTCGTGTCTGGATGCCTTTTGTTTGACCTGACTTTTTCTTCCTAGCCTCTACAGAGATGGGGGCAGCTGGTGAGCATGGCCACACGGTGCCAGCACAGTGAGGCGGCCCAGACCCAGACTGGAGAGGCATCCAGGGGCTGGACAGGCCAGGAGAGCCTGTCGGATAGTGATCCTGAGATGTGGGAGCTGCTTCGGAGGGAGAAGGACAGGCAGTGTCGTGGCCTGGAGCTCATCGCCTCGGAGGTGGGTCTTGGGGAAGGAACCAAGGCTGGGCTACCACATGGATGCAGGTGGTGACAGGTCATCTCAGTGCTGTTTCACTAGATCTCCTTTTGAGACTCTTTTTTTTTTTTTAAACTGTTCTTAAAAATAAAAACTGGGTGGGCAGAGACAGCATAATGATTATGCAAACAGACTCTCATGCCTGAGGCTCTGAAGTTTCCAGTTCAATCAATAATAATAATAATAGTGAGAGAAAGAACGAGACAGTCACTCTGGCATATACAGTGCCATGGCTTGAACTCAGGACCTCACACCTGCAAGTCCATTGTTCTGCCATCTCCTAGGCCATGTCTCTTTTCTTGCTCTTCTCTGAAACAAAGTCAAGGCCAGTCTGGGTTATGGGGTGAGGGTATTAGAGACTTTCCAGAGTCTCCACAGCCTAACCTGGCACCACCCTCCTCCCAAGAAGAAAAGAGGAGCCTGGAAGTACAGGTTCAAGTCGACAGGTGGCCTTGCTGGAGACACCTACCATAGCAGCTGGTGCTGCGAGGATGCTGCTTCTGGTCCTGTGCAGGCCTGGTGAGGGACCATGAACAAACAGAACTTCAGATAGAATCTGGCTCCTCCCTGCAGCCAGGGGTGCTGTCAGGGTGGAACTTTGGGGGCGTACGAAAGGGCCTCAATGTCTTCTGACACTGCCCCCTCCCACTTGCCCAGAACTTCTGCAGCCGAGCTGCGTTGGAGGCCCTGGGGTCCTGTCTGAACAACAAGTACTCGGAGGGTTATCCTGGCAAGAGGTGAGAGCTAGGCACCAGAGGACTGGAGGGGGCTGTTTCCCTGGATCCCAGCTGCACAGAGGAATGGTCTCCCAGTCCTGTGCTGCTCAAGGGGGCTTTCTTTGTGCCCTCATACACCCCATCACTTGGCAGATATTATGGGGGAGCAGAAGTAGTTGATGAAATCGAGCTGCTGTGTCAGCGACGAGCCTTGGAGGCCTTTGACCTGGATCCTGCACAGTGGGGAGTCAACGTCCAGCCCTACTCGGGGTCCCCAGCCAACCTGGCTGCCTACACTGCCCTTCTGCAGCCTCATGACCGAATCATGGGGCTGGACTTGCCCGACGGGGGCCAGTAAGTGTGGGTAGGGCATGGGATAGGAGTTACTTGTCGATGAGAGGGGCTCCTCTCCCAGCCCTGCATGTTACAGTGGACATAGGGAGGGGACAGAGCAGTGAGGGTGGCACCTGTGGGGCATAGCAGGCAGGGGAAGTCTGGAAGTTAGCCCGCCTGAAGCTGTCTCACTAACTTTCCCTGCAGCCTCACACATGGCTACATGTCTGATGTCAAGCGGGTCTCAGCCACGTCCATATTCTTCGAGTCCATGCCCTACAAGCTGAATGTGAGTCGGTGGTGCGAGGAGGAGCCAGGCAGGCCCTGGGGCTGCTCCTGGGGAAAGTGGGGTGTTAAGGAGCAGGATAAGCTAGCTGCCTTCCTGCCTTCCCAGGGCTTTAGCTCTCTGTCTGTCTATCCAGCCCCAGACCGGCCTTATTGACTATGACCAACTGGCCCTGACTGCTCGCCTTTTCAGGCCGAAAATCATCATAGCTGGCACCAGCGCCTATGCCCGCCTCATTGACTATGCCTGCATGAGAGAGGTCGGTGAGCCCTGGGACACTAGCCACTCCCCTGGGGCCTGTGGGGAACAGCCTCGGGCAGGCCTGCTGGGCCCTCCCCTGACTGAGGCCTGTACCTCTACCTGCCCAGGTGTGTGACGAAGTCAAGGCTCACCTGCTCGCAGACATGGCCCACATCAGCGGCCTGGTGGCTGCTAAGGTGATCCCCTCACCTTTCAAACACGCGGACGTGGTCACCACCACCACTCACAAGACCCTCCGAGGGGCCAGGTCAGGCTCCCCTTAATGTCCTGTCCTGTGGCTGCCACTGGGCCAGGTCAGAGAGGCTAAGGTCCTGAAGACGTCTGCCTAGACTGCAGTAGCATCCTCTGGCAGGGGTGGCTAAGGGGCTCCCTTGACCTCTGGAACCCAGCAAATGGAGCCCAGCTGAGGCCAACACCGGGGCCAGGAAGCTCTGCTTCCTCATCCCTTTGCAGCTTGGATTCTGACTGCTCACTTCCCACTTAGGTCTGGACTCATCTTCTACCGGAAGGGAGTACGGACCGTAGACCCCAAGACTGGCCGGGAAATCCCTTATAACTTTGAAGACCGAATCAACTTTTCTGTGTTCCCATCACTGCAAGGAGGGCCCCACAACCATGCTATTGCTGCAGTAGCTGTGGCCCTAAAGCAGGTATACATTGTCTTTTAATTTTGTAAAGATTTATTTCGGGGCCATGTGGTGGCTCATCTGGTTGAGTGCACATGTTAAAATGCACAAGGACTCAGGTTCGAGCTCCTGGTCCCCACCTGCAAGGGGAATGCTTTGCAAGTGGTGAAACAGTGTTGTAGGTGTCTCTATTTCTGGCTGTCTCTATCCAATAAATAAAGATAATTTTAAAAATACTTAGTTCTGGGAGTCGGGCGGTAGCGCAGGGGGTTAAGTGCAGGTGGCACAAAGCCCAGGGACCCACGTAAGGATCCTGGCTCCCCACCTGCAGGGGAGTCGCTTCACAGGTGGTGAAGCAAGTCTGCAGGTGTCTTATCTTTCTCCCCTTCTCTGTGTTCTCCTCTCTCCATTTCTCTCTGTCCTATCCAACAATGACGACAGCAATAACAACAATAATAGCCACAACAATAAAACAACAAGAGCAACAAAAGGGAATAAATAAATAAATATTTTTTTAAAATACTTAGTTCTATATTTAAGGAGAGGGATAGAGAATAGAACATTGCTTGGTCATAAACTGGTGTTGAGGTTCGAAACCGGGACCTCACACGTGCAGACTGTGTGCTCTACCCTCTGAGCCCCCTCCTGGGCCACAGGACACCTACTCTCTCTTTTGGCATGGTTGTGGGGCACTGGTCTGAAAGCTTGGACCCTGTACCTTGCTCACTGAAGATGGACCTAGCAGTTGGGATCATGGGGGTGGGAGGGGCGGTCATAGTTCTGTGAGGGGTATAAGGGCAAAAACCTCAGGGTCTTGAGTCACAGGCTCTCCTGTCTCGTCTCCAGGCCTGCACCCCCATGTTCCGAGAGTATTCCCTGCAAGTTCTGAAGAACGCTCGGGCTATGGCTGATGCCCTGCTAAAGCGAGGCTACTCACTGGTGTCTGGTGAGCTGGGGGTTGGGGTGAGGTGGTGGCTATGTCTGTGGCCTCAGGCAGAAGCCCTGAACTTAGCAATCTTGACCTGTCCTCCCCGACCACCCCGCTTAGGTGGCACTGACAACCACCTAGTGCTGGTCGACTTGAGGCCCAAGGGCCTGGATGGAGCTCGGGCTGAGCGTGTGCTGGAGCTTGTGTCCATCACGGCCAATAAGAACACCTGTCCAGGAGACCGAAGTGCCATCACCCCTGGGGGACTGCGTCTCGGTGAGCTGACGACTAGAGGAGAGGAAAGGGGTGCTGGTGGGCCAGGGCTGTGTTAATCCCTTTCTGCGCCTCCCTAGGGGCCCCAGCCTTGACCTCTCGACAGTTCCGGGAGGACGATTTCCGCCAAGTGGTGGACTTTATCGACGAAGGCGTCTGCATTGGCTTGGAAGTGAAGAACAAGACTGGTGAGTGGGAAAACACCCTCTGCCCACCCACCCCTGGCTGATCACCTTCACTGGGACTCTGACCACCCTTTCTTTCCCCTTTTCTTTCTAGCCAAACTCCAGGATTTCAAATCCTTCCTGCTTAATGATCCAGAAACAAGGCATCAGCTGACTGACCTCAGACAACGGGTGGAGAAGTTCTCCAGGGCCTTCCCCATGCCCGGTTTTGATGATCACTGATGGCATTCTGGAGATGAGGTGCACAGACTGAGATTTGCTGTTACTTTCTACCTGGACCAGTGGAGGGGAACTCCCACCTCCTACTTCTGGAGGAGCCCCTCACTTTGTGAAGAGCCAAGCTTTCTTCATCCTCCTTCCCCCCAGAATTTGTAGCAGAGATTTCTTTTTGTAACCAGACTCAGGAGGAGGTGGGAGCCTGGGGCTTTCTACCCCCAACCTCTCCTGTTTTCTCAGTGTTAGAGATTCCCTGCTCTTTCTTGGGAGGGGGAGGGAGTGGAGTCGCCTTTGTGAGCCAGAGGAAGGGGGGGGGGTAGGTGGACACCTTCCTTGCAGTTTTTATTAATAAAATGCTAACCTGTCCTGGGCTGTTCTTGTGGGAGGGTCCCCGGGCCAGGTGGTGGTTTGTCTCCGTGCACGTGTTCCTCCCACTATCACCGCCACAGGGACCCCCAGGGCTGCAGCCTCCTCCCTGTCTGTGATCAGAGCCGACACCAGACGTGATTAGCAAGCGCAGCAAATTCAATTTGTTAAATGAAATTGTATTTTGCCCACGGCTGCTTCTGTTTGATCCCTAGGGACAGAGGGGAGCAAGAGAGGGGCGGGTGATGGCTGGGGGAGGCTCAGGTGCTGGGCTGGAGGAGGTGCTTGGTGGAGGCGGCGGGTTGGAGTGCACACACCTCCCAGGGTGGTGGTTCCTTATTCAGGGCAGGCTGGGCGCCAGGCAACGAGCCCAGTCGAGCCTGAGCAGCACCGCCTCTGGGCTGGTGTCTGGCGTCTGGAGTCTGGGCTAATGTGAGGCCCGCCACGTATCTTGGCACTCAGGCCTCTGCTTATTCTTGACTCACGTAGGCCACGCTCAACACGTAGCCTGCACCACGCCCCTGTGAAGCCTGGGTAGGGGGGCTGGGGTCAGGACTTGGGTGACAGGGCTGCTGCCTGCCTTCCTAATTCCCCTTCTCCCACATGGGAGTCAGGCTTTGGGTCAAGGGTGCTTCCGCTGTTGGGAGCTAGGGAAGGGGGGGGGTGCCTCCCCCCTGCGTGGGAACAGGCCTCTGAAAGCAGGAGCTGGACAGGGTGGCTGACTGGCTGAGGGTGAGTTCCATGGGTCCCAAGGGTTTAGAAGTCTGGCCGGTCCTTCTTCAGCTTCTTATAATCAGTGGAAACTGCAAGGAACTATGGGAAGGAAAGGAGGATTGCACTGAGTACCCCAGGCCTCTGGGCTAGTGGTGGTCGAGGGCTAAAAGATTAGAGTGCTGGGGGCTACCTTATATTGGTCATTGGGGCTCAGGCGGTTCCAGGGTTCGGGGTTGTTCTTTCTGTCCCAGCTGTGGAGAGAGGGGGAGAGAGAGGGTTAAGGTGTCCTTCCTGGAGAGAGGACTGGGCTCTACCCCTACCCAGGCACCTATCTTATCCTAGGATGTGTGGGGGGGTTATGCCAGAGTCTGGCAGGAGGGGCAAGTCATGGGTCCTGACATGTAAGGCAAGAAAGCTGTCACCATTGCCAGAGTAGGGCCAGGTAATGACAACCAAGCACAGGGAGCTCCACCTGCTCTCTGTTAGGTTAGCTTGGGGAACACAGTGGGGCACAAATCTGATGGGCTGGTGAAGTGAGGTGCTTCCATGGGGTTTTTGACTTGTGCAAAGGACCCCTTCCTAGCCCCCCCCCCCCACTGCACCCATAGCGGCTCCCCAGACCACACCCCCAGCGCTCCTACGCTGTAGCAGAGACAGAGGTACCCAACCCAAAGGCCGCCAGCCATCGGCAGAGCGGCGTCGCCATAGCAACCAGGCGAGTTTCTGTAGCCTGAAGCCAGCTGAGTCGCGACCCACTGGAGTGAGCCTTCTGAGCCGTCAGGTGGGTGGGCCAGGCCCAAAGGGAGGTTGGGACCTTTTGTGTTAGGAGTGGGTCCAAGCCCACAGATGCCCTGCAAAGATGTCACAGGTGTGCATCTGGGGGCTAGGACCACCCCTGCCCAGGTCCTGAAACCCCCTCCCCATAAGCACCTGCCTCATCCTACCCCACCTAGACCCTTGCCTAGAGCCCAGCCAGCTTTTACCATACATCCGGGCTGCGCAAGGCCAGTCGAAGCAAGTAGAGTGCAGCACTGCCCATGCCCAGGCCAATGAAGCTGATCATCGGGATAAGCTGAGGAGAAAAGGGGGGCTCTCAGGGCCAGCTTTTGCCCCAAGCAGCACACAGCCCCTTTAGACCAGTCATCCTGCCCAGCCCCCACCCTGGCCTTCCTCCTTGTCTGGGAGCAGGGACTGACCATCCTGTACTTTGTCTGCAGTCTCCCCTGAGCTGGCTAGGGAGAGGAGCCCTGGAGGAGATGAGGAGGCCTGGGGATAGGATTCTGGGGGGCCACAGGGGCAGAGAGAGTCAGAAGCTGGAATCAGTGGGTACAGGGTCAGACTTACCCCGGGGTGTCTCTTGATCTGCCGGAGGAGCTGGGCCCCGAGGCTGGTGCCTGCCATAGCTACTCTCTTGGGTCTGGGCTACCCCCACAGTCCAGTTCCCTGCTCCTCCTGGGGTCCCGCCCATAGCTGGGGAGGGGTCAACCAGGCCCAGTTAGGCCCAACCCACTTGCTTCATTAGACTCCTAACCACCCCCATCCATGCCTCTCCTCCCCTAAGTTCAGGCTGGGAGGGAGGTGGAAGAGAACTACCGGGGAGCAGAAGGGTCACTGATCCTCCAGCTGACCACCTCCTAGTGCATGGGATACCATCATGCTGGGGGCTGGCTTCTGGGGGAGACCTCAAAGTCTCTCACCTGTGAGACTGATTGTGGGGCAATCCAGAAGTAGGAGGGGCACGAGACAGCAGAGTGCTCCTTCACTGGGGAGGCCAGCAAGGGCCCCGGATGAGTGAGGTGGCATTCCTGCAACACCTCTCAGAGCCATGGGGCTAGCAGCTCCACCAGGGCCTGCTTCTACCTCCCTCACAGCGCAGTGTGGGGAGGGAGGCACAGCCCACAGCATTTGAGCCAGTCCCTCCATTCCTAGCTGAATTGCTGCTGGCCTCGGGGCGGGCGCATTTGGAAACCAGGGGCAGCAGTCACAACTTACAACTGGCTCAGGTTAGAAAAAGTCAGTCTTTGAAATTTAGGGCATAAGACACTGGGTTGCCCTGCCCTCCTCTGCAGAGGTAGTGGGAAGGCGGAGCTACCCAAAAAGATTGCTGGCTGTGGGACAGAAAACCCAGAATGGAAGAATGAACTAGTCATGGAAAGAAAAAAGGGGCTGGTGGTGGTGCAGCTGGTTAAATGCACATATTACTATGTGCAACGACAGGTGTTCCCCACCTTCAGGAGGGACGCTTCTTGAGTGGTGAAGCAAATCTGTGGGTGTCTATCTCTTTCCCCCTCCCTTTCCCTCTTAATTTCTCTCTGTCCTGTCAAATCAAAATAGAAAGGAAAAATGAATGTTGGGAGCAGTGGATTTGTAGTCCAGGCACTGAGCCCCAACAGTAACACCGGTGGCAAAATTTTAAAAAGGGGGGGGGGGTCAGGAGGTTAAGCGCAAGTGGCCTGAAGCACAAGGAACATCATAAAGATCCCAGTTTGAGCCCGCCCCCACCTGCAGGGGAGTCGCTTCACAAGTGGTGAAGCAGGTCTGCAGGTGTCCATCTTTCTCTCCCCCTCTCTGTCTTCCCCTCCTCTCTCCATTTCTCTCTGTCCTATCCAGCAAGGACAACATCAATAACAACAATAGTAACTACAACAATAAAACAACAAAGGCAACAAAAGGGAATAGATATTAAAAAAAAAAAAAAGTTCAAGGAGGAAAGGGGACCAGACATGGAAATGTGTAACCACTGACGGCTCCTTTTAGCCCACTCAGGTGAACGCTCTGCTGCCAGAGTGGGAAGACTCAAGCCTCTGACTTGGGACAGTTGGGGTCCTGGGAACTCAAGGGTCAAGCCTCCCCACTCCCGTGCCACCCATCCCCTCTGCCTGCACTCTGCCTTGCGAGGGTCCCCCTCCTCTCCGCTCCAGAACATTAGGCAGGGAGAGTGGTGACCCCTGGACTGGGTTCTGGGGTACAGAGGAAGGGGCCCTTCCAGGGGCTCACAGGAGGCCCTTCTCAACCCCCTCCCTCCCTTTCTCCAGCTCTGATACCTCCCTGCCACCACCTCCCTGCGTTGACAAGCTCGGTTGTAATTAGGCTGTGGGGTCCCGGGCTCTCCGCCTCCCTCCGGCGGATAATGAGATAAAGTGTCAGAGACATGGCGAGAACAAAGAGACAGAGACTCGTTGCGATGTGTGACTGGGGCGGGGGAGGGGGACTGACGGGGTGTCAGAGGCTGGAGGCGCGCAGAGTCCGTCCTCCTCCAACACCCCCCCCTTCTGCCTCCGGAGCGGGGATGGGGGGGTGGCATCCTGTCACAGGAGCCCCCGCTTCTCGCGTTTCTTAGACTGAAAATTGCTGCCGGCATTAGAGGAGTCCACGGGGCTGCACAGCTGGCACGCCCTGGCACAGCTGGACCCTCGTGGCCGTGTCCCTTCGCATCCCTGCCCTCGCCCGGCTTCGTGACCCCTTTCCCAGGGTCCCGGCGACCCGGGCCTGGCGCTCAGGACGCTCCTCTTGCCTAGTGCCCTCCAACCCCACTCCCGCGCGCCCCTCGTTCCATTATTGGTTCTGCAGTGGCCTCTGGGGCTCCTGGACCCTCACCTGCTTCTGGGGTCATTCTGCCCTGATGTGACCCTATTTCTAGTCCTGCTCCCGTCTCCGAGGCCGGTGGGGACACAAAGCTCCGTCTTTCACTTCTCCACCACCAGGACCCAGGCCACGCCAGTCGGGCCCGGTGGGGGCCCGCAGGAGTCATGAGCTGCGGGTTAGGGGTGGGGGCTGCGCGGAGGGGGTCTCGCCAGGCCGCGACTCTACGCTGAACCGCACGGGGACTCGAATCCGCGCTCTGGCGGCGTCCCAAGCCCTAAGCAAACCGGTTTGCAGGAGTGAGACGGCTTCGGGGCGGCGGGCGCGGGCGCCTCCTGGAGATGGAGCTGCTCCGGAGCTTTCGGGGGAGGTGCCTCGGGCGCCCCCTCTCGAGCCCTGGCGGCCCTGCGCCTGTTTCCGAGAGGTAAGTGAGCGCCCCAGCCGCTCGCCCGCCGCCCCCCTCCTCTCGCCGGCTGAGACACTCGGGGCTCGGTCTGCCCCTGCGACTCCCGCTGCCTTCTGAGCCCGCCCCCTTTCCCTGTCTCTTTCTCACTTAGGCCCGTTTGTTTCTTTCTGTTCCTGATCATTCTGTGTCTGTACGTGTCGCACTGTGCAGTTCTCTCCTCCTGGCTTTGTCCCTCTGCATCTGCTCCTCTGTGTCACTCGCTCAGTGATCGCCGCCCCTTCCCTCTCCATACCTCTGCCTCACAGTGTCTCTTCATAAACCTCTGGTAGTCTCTGACTCTGCCGGCCCGTTCCCTGGTTCTATTCCTGTCCTCTAGCTTGCTATCCCGGGAGGCTGAGGCGGTCCAGCAGGACAGCCTGGGGGGACAACTCGAGCACTTTCTGGGGCTCTCTTCCTGGTCACTTCGGCCTGGCCTCAGTCTTTCCTCTGCAGCTGTGGGGCTTTGTGGTGGGAGGGGTAGGAGGAGGGAAGATACAGTGCCCTGCATCTGTTCGGACCCGGCCTCTGACCCCTTCTGCTGCTATTAAGGGCTCGGGGTCCCGAGGCTCCGAGATGATCGTGATTGCATCAGCCAGAAAACCTCAGACCCGGCCGCGCGGCGGGCAAACGAGACAAAGGCTCCTGCGCCATCTGTTTATGCAAAGAGCTCTCCGCCGGGGACCCAGGCGTCCCGGTGCCCGGCCCGGCTGGGCCACCGGGTCAAGAGCCCGCCCCTGCCTGGAGCCCCCGCCGCGCCGCCGCTCCTCCTCCCCAGCACCCCCAGGGGCCGCGGGGCAAACCGAACGGAGGGGGGCGGGGGTGTTGATGTGATTGGAGCGGACGCGGCTGTTTCTTCAATAATGGATGGAGATGATGCGGACGGAGGAGCCAAGCCCGCCAGAAGAGGAGAGAGGAATAGAAATGGAGAGAGGAAGGGGTGGGGGCGGGAGATGCACCCAGGCTCGCGGACACACACACACACACACCACACACACACCACACCACACATACACACACCACCCACACCACACACACACACACACACACACACACACACACGCGTGCGCGCGCTCGCGAGCATCACACTGTCATTGGAATCCAAGCCACAGCCGCTCACACCCAGGCATACGCCCACACACTGTCACAGAGACACACACCTGCAGGCAGAGACGCCTCCTGCTTCTCACATAGACACAGTCCTGCCTGTAGAAAGCCACGGGAATGCCCATGGCCCGGCACACCCTGGTATGAATCGAACACACAGACACTCAGAGGCACCAAAGCACATAGACACGTTCAGATGTGCAGGGGGTTAAAGTGACACAAATAATATTTGGGGTAGGATGGGGACAAGACCTACAAATATGTACTCAGGACAGATACACATCAGTGGCACACACCGCATCTGGGGCTCGCAGACATATCAGGGACACAGAAACCCACAATAACGTGGAGACACAGACATGCCTCCCACCCCTAACATACATACACACACACACACACACACACACACACACACACACACATCTGCACATATGCAGGAGCTGCTGCCTGTGCCCTGGGGTGGTGGGATGTGGCAGAGAGGTGACTCCTAAGTAGGCCTTGTTAGCCTAGCCATATAATGAGGTCTTGGTGACAGCAGGTGCCTGAGGCTGTGGACCCTGCATGCCCCTGACTGCTTGCAAGCAAGCTTTCTTCCCTGGCTCCCAGATCTTGGGCTATTTCGGCCACAGCCAACTCAGCTGGCCCCAAGTTGGGGAAAGGCTTGGGGGATGGAGATGGGCACTGGCAGCTGTGGCAGAGGGACACTACACTCCCAGGACTCCCAGTACAGTTGGGAGGTAGAAGTGGGTTGTTGGTGTCCCTCTAACCCCCTAGACTGCTCACTCACTCACTCTTGTAGTTTCCATGGGCACTCTCTAAGCTGGCTGGAATGGCAGTGGAAAGGGGTAGGATGTTGTCTGTGTCCTGGATCCTAGTAACCAGGTTTGTCCTCTGATCTGTTTTCAATTCAGCGGGCTCCTTGGTCCAGACTTATGACCTTTGAAGCACGAGGCAGCATCATCCATCACCCATGCTGCTGCTCCTGGGTGTGGGGGGCTAGGGAGGTCGACACAGGGTTGCTGTTGGCACCCTCTCTCTTGAGATCCGATTTCCCCGCCTGCTCAGCCATGGGCAAGTACGGGGGAAAGGACATGACCCTGGAACTCAATCAAAATATTGGGCTTCCTGTCCCTGCCCCTGACACCCACCACCCGTACTTAGCTCTGCACAGCCGGCCTCCCAGCTCCTCCCACCCTCCCTCTCTCGGGCCCTTTGCTTAATTTCCTATTAACTGCTGATAAATCCAATTAAACCGCCGCTCTAATTAGGGACAGCTGCCGGCTCGGCAAGGCGGGGAAGGGGGGTTGCCCCCCGAGTGTGGGGGGAGAACAGCCGTTCTGTTTCTCTGCACCCCCACACCAGTATCCACGCCCAATGAGCCAGTAAATTGGTTTTGCTACAGCACTGTGCCCCCTCCCCAGGTCTCGGGCAGCTCTGGTTTTGAGTCCCTCAAATGGCATGATGGAGATGCAACCAAACCCTAGCTGTCCTCTCCCCTGCCTCCCCACCCCATGTTTGGGGTGGGCAATCATAGAGGTTTGATTTTTGTATGGTGGTGGATAGGGTACTGTCATCTGCTCCCAATCTGGCTCAAGCATGATTTAAAGGAGGGCCTCTTGTCTTCCTCTATGACCCAGCTGCCACCCCCCTGATGTCAGGACTGTCAAGGGCAAAAGGAGCAGGAAACTGCATGTTTGGTGGGGAGTCTGGTGTTTCCCTACCCCCACCACACCTCGATTTTCCTTGAGGAAGGGCCCTCCTCTCTTCTCCAGCCCAGCTGAGTCTCTGCCCTCCCTCCCGCCAGCAGCAGATGGTGCCCAGGCTCCCGCTGCCAACCTTGCTAGGCGGTGCCAACCTCAGGCCTGGCAGACAGCGGGCAAAAGAGAAGAGGATCTCTTGACTGACCAGGCTGACCTCCCCTCCCCCAACCAATCTCAAGATCCTCCGTCTGTCCCACTCCAGCAGCCACCCCAGGCTGCCCCTCACTGGTCTGCTCCCAGGTTCCCAAATTCCGTGTCTCCTTCAGCTCTTTTCCCCACACCTTCCGGCTCCTCGCCACCTGCTACCCTGACCAGGGCCGGCGTATTAGCATATTTGCATATGCAAATAATAACATTTGCATACGGCGCGCCGCAGGGGGGGTCTTCGCAAGAGCCCGCTCGCTGACTGCCCTGCGCCCTCTCACTAGGTACCTGTCGCCAAGGGCCGGGGCGGGGAGCCGCGCGGGAGGGGTGAGGCCCCCGGCCTCGTTCGCAGGGCTCCCTGAGGACTTGTGGAACTGTTGCCATGGAGACGGCACGCACCCCATCCCCTCCAGGACCAGGGTCTCTGGCTTGGTGTCTCCGGCTTTCTCCTCCCGCCCCCCCCCCCCCCCCCCCGCCCCATCCTCTATCTCCAGCCCAGATCTCGCATCGCCCCCTGGCGGTCTTGCTCGGCACAGAGCCAGAACCCGGAGCGCAGGAGCTGCCAGCAGTTGGATCGCTAGCGGCAGGGCAGGGCAGGGCGGGGCGGGGCGGGGGGGGGCGCCCATCCAGCCCCCCGGGTCCTGCTCCCAGCAGTAGGGGCACCTGACCTGCTTCCCTTCTTTCACTGGCAGCAGAGGCCCCGCCTGGAGGACGCACTAGTCCCTCCACCATCCACCGGCGGTGAGCTTGCCGCCTCTTCGAAGGCCCTCTCCTCCCTCTCCCCTTCAGCGGTAGATTAAAACAAAACCAAAAAAAAACTTTTATAACTTTTGTTGAAACTTTAATAAATCTCCAACAGCCCCCTCCCGCTGCCTGCCCCCCAACCTCCCAGAGGACTCTTTTTCCAGTGCTCCAAGGCTGGGCCTGAGGGGTGGAGGGCGAGGGTGAGTGAGGGCTACTCTGGGCACCCGGCTGCGGCAGGGGAAGGGAACCAGTCCCTTCGCAGAAGCCGCATCTCGTTCTGGTGAACCGTCCCACTACTATCCCACCCAGCAGAATAGATGCTTCTGTCCCTTTGCTCCCCAGCCTCCACTGGGCCTGCCCGTGAGGGGGCTTGGGTGTGTCCAGCCTCGCCTAGATCTCCTCCAGGAAGTCAGCGGGGAAAAGTCCCACCTTGCGACCAGTGTAGACCTTGACGTAGCCGCCAGCTTCATCTCCTTTCTGCACCACAATCTACAGGGTTAAAGGGTTCAGGAGGAAAGGGTAAAAGGAGAGAATGGGGGAGCCCAGAGTTCGGAAGGCTCATCCTAGTTCCATTTTGGCTTAATGCCAGGTCTGCAGGGAGTGTGGTTCCTAGGTGAGCCTGGGGCTAGAGGGTGGACTGGGACAACAGAACTACCTGATCCTTCTTGAGAGTGATCTGCCCTATCTCTCGGTTCCCCACGAAGGATCTTGTTACGCGGTGCACACGCTCTCCAGCACGGACTCGAATGATGAAATTTGGAGGGAAAAATCCGACCTTCTCCCCTATTTTCCCCTAGAGGAGATGGTAGGGGAGAATCAGTCTCAATATCAGGTTCTATATTTAATCTGTGTCCCACCCAAGCCTCAGCCATTTCTCTTACCCGCCACCATTCTTCATTGGAGTCATCAATGACTGTGATCTTCTCTCCAGGTCTGGGAGAGGAAGGGAGAGGTCTTGGAGATTTCTATCACGGCTGTGCCCAGGACTAGCCCTAGTAGACTGTAATACAGCCAGATCTCCCCCCAAGCCCCATTTCCTTTCCCATGGGGAGTTGGGTTCTCCTCTTTCCATTCCCAGCACAACCCCACACCACTCATAAAGCCTCTCACGGGAAATCCAGATCATCCTTCTCCAGGGCTTTGAAGCGATAGAGAGCCACAAAGTAATGAGACTGCTGGAAGCCAGGATGTTTGTGCTGAGGATAAAGAAGGCTGATGAGTTTCAGGGCTTCACTGCTGAGCAAGAGTTGAAGGGAAGGAATCCCAGGCAGGGCCATTCTTAAGACACACTGCCTCCCAACTGTTTTCCAAGTCCCTGAATTAAAAGAAGTTGACGTGTGTGGTGTGTGTGTGTGTGTGTGTGTGTGTGTGTGTGTATGTGTGTGTGTGTGCTGGTGGAGAAGGCAGATTAAGAATGAGGGGAACCCACACAATAAACCCTAGCTTCCTCTAAGGCTGGGGTGGTATCAGACCTAGGTTGGGGAAAGGACTGGGGTCTGCAGGAAGGAAGGATTCTCACTTTGTCATCAGGTGTCTTCTTTTCAGCCTTCTTATCTCCTTCAGGGTTTCCTGGGTTGGGAAGCACCAACAAACTCCCTCAGTCTTCTGGAGGGCAGTCCTTATTCTGTAATCCTTCAGTGGAAGGATCTCTGCTATCTCCAAATCTGGCATGTCCTCTGACCCTCCCTCCCTGTGCCACAGCTGAAGCCCTGAGCCTGTCCCATCACTATGGATAGAAATGAGCGACACTCACCATGCTGGGGCTTGCCTTCCTCTGGTCTGGAAGACTCTGGCTCCTCTTCCATCATGGCTGCTAGAGGCTGAAGAGGCACTACAGTTAGGAAGATGCTGTCTTTGGAAGCCATGCTTACCCTGCCTCTCCAGGTAGTTCAGAGAACTACAGAATGACAGGACCTCAGAGTTGAAAGGATCCTTGGAGGAAATACCTAGTCAAACCACTTGAGAATGCAGGGAATTCCTTTGAAATGCAGCTAATGACCTGTACTTCACCACTTTGCAAAGAGCCATCTGGTTTAAGAGCAGTTCCCTATTTTATGAAACCTGTTTCACTCTTCCTGTAATTTTTAATTTATTGGTCCTGATTTGCCTTCTGGAGCAATACAGACTAAGTCCCTAAGGACAGCTGGCATGTCCTTCTTATCTTCTCTAATCATTCTCCATCTCTTTAAATCACTCCTACTATCCTAATTCCAGGCCCTTTATTATAGTGTCTACTTTTGAAAATAAACCTGGGTTCTTGAGCACTGTAACATGTACGCTCAGGTACACCACCACCCAGCCCCAAAGTACTACTTCTCAAGTGGTAGTGTTCCCAAGTGGTGGTGGTGGCTCAAACCCAGGTCCTCACACATGGTGAAGCATGTGCTGTAACAGGTGAGCCATCTCCTAACCCCCACCCACTTTCTATCTGAAAAAGTCAGCCTGGAGGAGTGAAGCCCTAGTGACAACAAAAATGATACTCCAGTGTATAAGAGGAAAATGGGCAGCATTTTACAATTCCCTCAAGAGAAAAGAACCAGAATATACTAGTGCCTTTCTGCAAGTAGCCAGATGCTAATGGCTTTTATTTATTTATTTATTTATTTATGTGGGGATTAATGTTTTACAAGCTAATGTCTTTTAAATCATAGTTCACTGCACAGAAATCCCTAACCCAACCTCCATATTTACTCAACTTCCATGTCAACTACTTTGAAGCCAGATTTTTGGTTTTGGTTTTTTTTTTTTTAATACTGAGTGTCAATTCTGGCTGTTGATGGTGCCAGGGATTGAACCTGGGACCTCTTACACGCAAGTAGGGTGCATTATTGCTGCATTAGCTCCCTGGTCTTAGGTTTTATTTATTTATTTATTTTTATAATTTTTAAATTACCTTTATTTATTGGATAGAGACAGACAGACAGAAATCAAGAGGGAATGGGGAGTTAAGAGAGGGTGAAAGACAGAGAGACACCTGTAGCCCTGCTTCACCACTCATGAAGCTTTCCCTCTGCAAGTGGGGGCTGGGGGCTTGAACCTAGGTCCTTGCACATTGTAATATGCGCGCTCAACGAGGTGCACTACCACCTGGCCCCAGGTTTTATTTTTTAAATCCAAGAACAGATATGTACATTTTTCTTAAAGGATTGAACATTGTAGGTTTAGAGACACAGATCTGAAGAAGAATGCATGTTTTACATGTATGAGGTTCTAGTCCAACCCCAGCCCTTCTCCTCTGTCATCATCATCATCATCATCATCATCATCATCATCATCATCATCAGTATTTTACAGAAGCACTGCCCAGCTCTGGCTTATGGTGGTGCAGGGGACTGAACCTGAAACTTTGGAGCCTTAGGCATGAGAGTCTCTTTGCATAACCATTCTGCTATCTAACCCTGCTCTCCCTCTTTTTTTTTTATTTCAAATTATTTGTTTTGGGCCCTTCTTCTAACCTATAAGCTCCTTGACTACATTATTTAGTGTATATTTTTTCCTAAGTTTCTCACAAACTTAATGGATATAGCATTTATATCTTCATTTGTATCTGTGAGAAAAATGTCCATATGTGAGGAACAAGGACCATATCATGTAAAAATGACTGAATTCCCACTCTAGCTGGACACTTCCTAAAGGACCAGGTACTGTCATTCAACCGATTTTAGGGATCCACTTAACAATTTTACTACTCATGTTAGTCTGTCCTGTTATCAATAAAGATACAAAGATATGTAGCAGATTATTTGTCCAAGTGAATGTAAGTCTATGGCACTGGCAGTCCAGTAACTCTATTACAAAATAAAGATGAAGTAACTTTTGGCCATTTGCTTTGTGCTTCAGGTTCCTCATGTATAAAAGGGTCAGATTAGATGATGTTCATAGAAACTTGCACAGTTCTGGAATTCTCTGATTACTTGGCATGACAAGTTCTCTTCCCCAAATCCAAAAGCACAGATAGCTTTTCCCTCTGTTGCCAAGGCAACACCAGGGGCCTAAGGCCTAGCCTTCAATTGGGTCTGGTACTTAATTTAACAGGTACTTGGAGAAAACATGCTGTGTGACAGGAGTTCTTAACCTGATGCCCTCTAAAATTTTATGCAAAAAATTTTAGGATGTGTGCAGTTGTAGGGGAAAAGGGTCTTCAGCTACTGTCAGCTTTGTCAGAGAGGAGACATGACCTGTAAGGTCTCTGGGAGGGACATCAAGTAGCAATGCATGTTGCTCACATTTTTCTTATCTTCCTGTCCCTTCTTCCGTTCCTTGTTTGCCATGATCACCCCAGTACGCAGGGTTTCAAACACAGGGTCATTGCGATTGGCAGCAGCTAGTGTGGATGGGAGAAAAACAAGACATTACTGGAGAGGCAGAGAAAGGGTTGGAGGATGGAGAGACCTATGTAAGGAGATGTAAGGGAGATGTAGAACTGAGTAGCTAGATACCTATGGTTGTGCAGGAGTGTGTAGGAGGAGGGTGGAGGGCCAGCTGTGCATACATAAATCATTAACTTAAAAAACATCAATGGAAATGGAATATGACAGAGAAGACATTGACTAGCACTCCTTCCAGGAAGAGCATTATATGAGCTTTGTTAGCAAGTTGCTCAAGAGTTGGGGAATGCTCAGAATCAGTTTTCCTTCCATTGTTTTGCTGAGTGGCATATGCAAGCTGAGGTGACACTGCTAGTGACTTTCTATGTCTTCTCAGTGGTTAATCTCTCTGCCAAGTAAGTATCAGGCAAAGTGTCAACGAATATGTTTTTAAAGGTCACCATACCATGAATCTGCCCAGGATGCCTACAACTCTTGGTCTGGCCTTACCCTGTAACAAAGAGAACAATCTAGACTCTGCCTTTTAGCTTAGAAGTGTCTTTGCAAATGAAAGCATACAACTTAAAGTTAGGTAAATGAAGGTCTTGGCTGTCTCTTGATAGCTGTGTGGAGTAACTAGCTAAATCTTATTTCTCTCCATTATAAAACAAGAGAATAAATAATGCATCCAGGATGGCTAATGTTATTAGGTTGTGAGAGAACCATGCATTTCAGAATCTAGAGGTGGTGCCTGCCCCTTTCCTCAGGTCCCATGTGGGCACTTACAAGCGTACTGCTGGTTGCTGTAGAGAGGGGAGCTATAGGCTCGACGGAAGCCAGGGGGCTGTAGGGTGGGATGGGAGGAAGCATTAGAGATAGCAAGGTAGGGCCCAGAACCCCTTTATCTTAGCATTAAAGATAGGGTGAAAAAGAAAGAAGCAGGTAAATGTGGGTTGACTTGAGGAGGAACTGGCAAGGGCAGGTAGCTTACAACATGCCCCCTCCCTCCCTCTCTCCCTTCCTCTTGCTCCCCAGGGCCCACTCACGATCTTGCCGAAGCATCTCTGCATCTCCACGTAGGACCGACAGTGCTCATGGATGTTAGTTTTGCAGTTCTTACAGCGAAGCCCAAATTTGTTGTTGACTTGGGAGAGGGGAAGAACACTGGGTGAGGTTTCCAATTTCCCTTGCCCTTTGCACGTCTGTTTCTACACTAGTTCTTAGGTTCTGAGACCTGACACATTCAATCTCTTAACAACATTTTCTTAAAAGTCTGATTTTGTTGCAGCCTGTCTGCTATCCAAACACTCATTCCCTCCACCCCCCAAACCCTTTGCTCCATTCTCTGCCTTTGACATTACACTGTCCCCTCAAAACTCACGCACAATCATCCGGGCACAGACATCACAGAACTTTGGCTTCTTGAAGAAATGATCTTTGAATTTGTGGGGCTTATCATTGACAAGCTTAGGAGGTTCTGGGGGTGGCTCCTCCTCTTCCTCCTCCTCTTCCTCCTCTTCCTCATAGATGTAGTAGATGGGCCCACCCCCAGCTCCCACAGCCTCCCCATTGGCCTGGGGCTCTGGGGGGAGCTCCATCTCCTTTGTCTCTGGAGACTCTTTCCTGAATAACTGCTTCAGCAGCTGGAGCTGAGGGAGGGAGTGAAGGAAACTCAGTGTTAAAAGAATTGTCATGCTCACTTGAGTAGATGAGGCTATAGCTAACTGGACATACTCTGGCCTGGGGTTAAGGACACACTCTGGGATTAGGGGATACTGGGTGCCGTAGGTGCTGGCTAGCACTCTAACTAGAAATGAGTCACATACAAATGCAGTCAGTCCAAACATTTTTCCTCATGGGCTATAATGACTTCCCAGATCCCCATACCCAGTGGTCAGAGGTCCAGACTCACCCCACTTTGTCGAGTCTCTGCTGGGAAGGAGGGCTTAGGGGACTCCAGCACCTCCTTTTCTGTCATCCTGCAAGAGGTTGGACCCCACTATGAAATCTAATCCCTGACTGCCATTCTTCCCTCCCTTATTCCTGCCCCTTGGACTAGGGTGGTCCTTGGAAGAAACTTAAACAGAGACCCTTTTACAGGGATGTGAACAAAAAAACTCTACAGAGGTCCAGAGAAAAGTCCAATAGACTAATGAACTACCACAGTTTCTCAGACCAACACTGATCCATTCACCCTCAGGAGGAACCCCCAACTTTATGGTTCCAACACAGTCCTCTGCTGGAGACTATGAGGTTTAGGGGTTTCCTACAGATGGTTTGCTTCTCTTGGGAATCTGTGGGCAATTGAGAAGTGATACACATCTTCTCAGATCCCCTTTCTCCAAGAGGTGTGTGAGTGTGTGCATGGGGAAAAGGGTTGGGGATATTTGTTCTCCTTAACTTCTTTCTTGAATCCTGGGGGGTGTGTGTGTGTGTGTGTGAGGCAGTGCCTACTTCCAAGCCTGCCTCAGGCCTCAGCTATTTTAAGTTTTCAGAGTAATATGAGCCTTTCCTCCCTTTACTAATGAGTTCCCTTGACCCCACCCCCACCCTGTCCTCCAGTGCTAGCATAGAAGAGCAATTTCACTCCTGAAATCACAACTATTCACACACAAGGAAAGAAATGAAGAAGCTGAATAGACAGAACTGGGAAAGTTGGGGTGAACAGTTCTGGAAATGGACAAAGGATAAACAGACAACTTACGTTTGGAATTCCCTAAGTTAGTCCACAGTCTGTGGAGGGAGGAAATAGTCTCTGAGGTCTTGGTGGTGGTTGGTGCTGGGAACTGGTTCTCTTCCTTGGGGGCTAAGCCACCCACCCCCAGTTCCCGCTGTACTCACACTGGCTACTCAGACGGTATTTGTAGACCTCCTAGCCTCTTGCCTTGGTGTCAGAGATGAAATGACAGGGCTAGAGGAAAGTGGACAGCTGACAAACAGCTGACACTGAGAAATTGGACACGGTAGGTCTGAGCAGGCTTGGACCCTAACTCCTCCCTCCTCCACAGCTGTAGCTGGCTTTTCATCTATGGCAAGCTGACTAAATTCAAGGGCAGTGTCGGTTCATGCTAGCCACACTCATTTGGGTGATTGTATAAGACTGCAGGAAAAGTGTAAGTAGCTTTCCTCATTCCCTTTCCCCAGGCTCAAATACCTTCTCAGTTCTATCCTCCCTTAGGCCCTCTGGAAATTAACCTTTGACCTTTCAGCAACTGTGTTCTTATGGCCAAGTGTTTCTGTATCTCAGAGCGTCAATCTCTTCTCAAACCTCACCTCCAAGTTGGACTAGGTTGCTTTCTCACCTGTGGCTCACCGAGGGATATCCTAAGAACGAAGACATGCAGAACTGCTTTGCTCCCTCCAGTTGCCATCCCCCACCTCTCCCCCTATTTTTCAAAAATCTTATCCTCAGGGCGAAGGGGGCCATAAGCTGCTCAAAAGCCAGGTTGGGATTTCCCATCAAGGGGCTCTGGGGGACTAAAGGGATAATGATCAGGTAGAGATGGCTTCGTTAACATTGGAGAGAAGACAACAGCTGTCTTCTTTCACTTCACAGAGGTGTTTTTAATCATCTGTAAGCAATGTCCCTCTTCCTATGGGAACTGCAACTCCTTGGGTGTAGAATGGTCAAGCCTCATACATCCTGAATCACTTTGATTCTCTGATCCCATGTCTCTCCTCTGAAGCCCTGGTATATGAACTGATGGTGCAATGAGATTTCTGGCATTCTTGGCTCATGGGGACACAGCCCCCTACTCTGGGCTGTGGAGTGGCTGAAAGAAGAGATAATCTCATCTCAGAGAACAATTTGGAGGTGGTATGTAGTGTCAATTTACCTCTTGTATCTGTAAGAAATAAAAGGATTATGTTGAAGGTTGAGTCAGACAAGCCTAACTAGAGACACAGCTACCTAGACTCAAGGAATTCCCAGAGCAATGAGCTTTGTCATTTCCACCCACAACGCTTTCCCCCTTCTCTTTTTTTGTTTTAATTATTTATTTATTCCCTTTTGTTGCCCTTGTTGTAGTTATTGTTGATGTCGTTGTTGTTGGATAGGACAGAGAGAAATGGAGAGAGGAGAGGAAGACAGAGAGGGGGAAAGAAAGATAGACACCTGCAGACCTGCTTCACCGCTTGTGAAGTGAATACCTTGCAGGTGGGGAGCCAGGGGGGAGGCGGTCTCGAACTGGGATCCTTCCGCTGTCCTTGCTTAGCACCACATGCACTTAACCCACTGTGCTACCGCCCGACTCCCTCCCCCTTCTCTTTAAGGTGTGAATGTGACTGAATAGAAGCAGCTAGATGATTCTGGGTCAAAAGGCTCTTAAATGGCTCTGGTCTGAAAAGCTCCATCTTGCAGGTGGTGACTTCTGTTCTTACTCTTCTTCAGTGCACAGGAGGGGGACTGCTGAACCCCTTTGGGGAATACAGCATATTGACACTGCAGGCTCACTGGTGTGACTTTTATTGTAAGAAACATTCACTTCTGCTCCTGCCGGTGCAACCCAATTCTTTTTTTTTTTTTTTCCCGCTTTTGTTGCCCTTGTTGTAGCTTCGTTGTGGCTATTATTATTGCCCTTGTTGATGCAATTCGTTGTTGGATAGGACAGAGAGAAATGGAGAGAGGAGGGGAAGACAGAGAAGGGGAGATAAAGATAGACACCTGCAGACCTGCTTCAACGCAACCCAATTCTTTGACTTTAGGATTAAAGGCCCAATTCTTCTATGCCTGAGGAGTTTTTAGAAGATTGATTAGATGAACAAGTTTGAGAACAGCATCACAACACAGTTCTGGACCTTGCTCAGCCCTCTCCAGCTCAGTGCCCCAAATGAGTATCAGAGATTTATCAAAGGGGAAGGATCCTTAGAAGTCACCTAGTAAGTCCAAGTCTCTTATTTTACTAATGAGAACTCAGAGGTACAGTGTTGACAAGTGATAGGCTTATTGAGTCATAGTTAGTGGTAGACTTGAGAGCCCAGAACCAAGGTACCACTAGAGACCCAACCACCTATCAGAATTCGTACAAGGCAGAGAATGGGATGGAAGGAACAGTGTCAGGAAGATATGTGTGTACATGGTAGGGAAAGCCATCCCCACCCACATCAGACCCCTCCAACACACACCCACACCAGGGCAATAACAGAGAAACAGGGACTGATATCCAGTGACAGATTTTTTTTTATATTTAAAAACAAAAATCAACCTCCCTCCCAGTAACCCCCAAACAAACAAAAAAAAAATCAGATTAAATAAAATTTACAGTAAATATACCCAGCAAACATCTTTATGAGCAATTAAATACTGTGTCTGTTACTGTGGCACAAACCTTAAACAAACAATATACAAGTGTTTGGGGGTGGGGAGGCCCAAGTTTTAACTCCGGGAGGCTTAGGGAGACAAGATGGAGGAAGTGAGAGAAAGGGGAAATCAATTTTGTTTTTTTCTTAATTCTGTCCATATAAATATATTCATAAAGACCAAAAAAGAAAAAGAGATTGGGATGGTAAGGAAATAGGAGAATAGGAGAGTGTGAGGGTCCTCCCAATTCTACCTGACCAAAAAATATGAAAGAAAGTAATTAGGGGAAGAGATTTAAAAAATGATAGTAGAGGATGGGAAGGAGAGGTAAGCAGAGTGGGGAGAAAGAGGGGACCCATGGCAGGTAAGGAGTCCAGTAGCAGTGTGTCTGTTTCCATCTTCATTTCTGTCTTAGACTCCAGTTTAGTGTCTGTCCTTACTTTCTGCCTCTGTCCATGGTCTCAAAGGTTCCCTTGACTCCCTCCACACTGCCCTACCCCAGCTGTGCTGGTCCCTTCCTCTCCTCCATTTATTGGGAACTGGCTCTCTCCAGGATCCTCAGGTCATAGTTCTTTTTGGCCACTCGAAGTTTGAAGCGACTCACGGAGTTGTTGAGGCGAAGGGAGGCATTTTGGGCAGCCAGGGGGCTGGGGAACACAGCCACGATGGTGTACAAGGCAGCGAGGTCCGCGTGGCGGCCATTTTCAGCAGTCCCACCGTTGTCTCCCCCACCCCCACCAGGCAGCCCCTGAGCTTCCTTGAGCCACTGGATCTTGGCGCCGGACATGGCAAGCTGAGTGAAGAGTTTGTCCGCCTCAGTACGGGTGATGCCCTCAGGGAGATCTGTCACCTCCAGCACCCGCCCCAGGACTGGAAGGGGAGGAGAGAGGACAAGGTTGTGAGAGGTGTAGAGTAGGGAGTGAATAGTGGCCCAGTAGAGCAGCTGACCAAGTCTGTATACAATGTCCTCAAAAGCCTACCTTTCCTACATAAATTGTTCTTTCCTCCCCAAACCAACATGAATTCCCCACCATCCAGACTCTGATTAGGGAAACTAAAAGGAACAAAGGACATTTTCTCTTTTCCTAGGCTAGAGAGATACATAAGAAGAGATGGAGAATCAGAATATCAGATTTAAGACCTGGAGGCCTAATACTCCAGTTCTCTCAGGATGCCAGTGCTATGAAGTACGCTTTTGCTAATGTTCTTCCACAAAGTCTTCAGCCAAATTTGAAGTAGGTTCCTTGGCTCAGAAACTGGCCCAAATAGATTCTCGATTACTTTGTATCATCTAGAAAAGTCAGTTTCCCTTCCTTTCCTTAACAAAATGGTCCAAATAGGGGAAATCCTGAAAAATTTTACTTTTCCTAGTATGGAAGTCCTGCAGGAGAAGAGTTAGCCCCCCCCCCCCATAATCTCTAAACTGGGTCTAGAACTACCAAAAGTAGGAGGAGGACCAGGACCACCTCACAAGACTATTAATAAATGGCTCAGCAATCCCCATCATTTTGTTATTCTCAATTTTTACCACCATTTTTCCAGGACCTGGGATGACTTGGTGAGGAAGACAGATACTTTACTTCTCCAGCTTTTTCTTGCTCTTGGTAGGAAGAAAAAAAAAGCCCCATTTTCACTGTCCAGCCCAAGCTAGCTATTCCCACCCATCCAAAACTGCTAATACAGGGGCTGAAAGGGTAAAACCTTATCTTGGGAAATCAGCATCTTGCTACTTACCAACATCTGTAGTCCCCAGGTCAGTGGAGGCAGATTTGAGTGCTTGTCTCTTGCTGCGGTTTCCATGCTTCAATCCACTCTGTCCCTTCAACATTTGAAATATATCATGACTAACCCTTTCCCACTAGGCAGTCAGATTTGCTAGAGAGCAATCAATGAGAAATAGTCCTTCTCATTTGGCACTGGAAGGAATGAGCACAGGTGTGGGGTGGGTGGTACTTTTCTCTCTCTCTCTCTCTCTCTCTTTTTTTTTTTTATCATTGCAGGGTGTTACTGCTCTGGGTTGACTTTCAGATGGAAAGAGAGTGCTCTACTGGGCCATTGAAGTGCTGCTTTAATCTACTCCCATGTGGTGTGCTGAGGGCTTGAACTTGGGTTGTGTGCATGGCAAAGCAAGCACCCTCCTAGGTGAGCTAGCTTGCTCTTTGTTTTTTCCTTTGTCCACGCAGTTAATTAAGGCGGGTAGCTCAGAGATAGGGGTCCATATGAGAATGGAACTCTGATGGCCTAAGGCTAATAGTAGATATTTTTACCTGGTGCACCGTGTAAGATGATTGGCCATGGAGCAAGGGAGGACAGATGGACAGATTGTACTGTAATGGCTGGCCCAGGAGAGAGTAGCGCCCATCACCTAGTGAAGAAAAGCAGATGGTTTTCTAGGCATTTGAGTTTCATGGTGTAACTTTCGTGAGACTTTAGAGGGCTTTGGAGATACCTAGCAACAATGCATACTATTTCTACTTTTTCTATGATAGGAACAATCATGTTTAAGAGTCTCTTTCCTTGGTTCTCAGCTGTACCACAAAGAAACATGACTCAGTGACCTTGAAGAAGGGCTCTCTCCACTATAGGAAAAGCCCTACAGAAAACCTACAGACTTTTGAGAATGTCTCATATCTTTTATATAAATTTGTTTTACACACACACACACACACACACACACACACACACACACACACACATACACACACACACACACACACACACCTGTCTGACTCTACCCCTAATCCAGGGCTCAAGTTTATGACTCATATAAAAGCAATACAGGGGGAGCCAGGCAGTAGTGCAGTGGGTTAAGTGCACATGGCGCAAAGCGCAAGGGCCGGCGTGAGGATCCCAGTTCGAGCCCCTGGCTCCCCACCTGCAGGGGAGTCGCTTCACAAGCGGTGAAGCAGGTCTGCAGGTGTCTTATCTTTCTCTCACCCTCTCTGTCTTCCCCTCCTCTCTCCATTTCTCTCTGTCCTATCCAACAACAATGACAACAATTGTAACCACAACAATAAAAAGAAATAAGAGCAACAAAGGGAATAATAATAATAAAAAAAAGCAATACAGTGGCAGGAGTAGATAGCATAATGGTTATACAAACAGACTCCAAAGTCCCAGGTTTAATCCCCTGCATCATTATAAACCAAAGCTGAGCAGTATTCTGGTTAAAAAATTAATTAATTAAAAAAAAAAACCAATACAGTGGTACATTAAGAGTACAGACCTGGAGTCAAGAGTACCTTGGTTCAGATCCTGCCTCTGCTACTGGAAATGGATGTTGGCTATGGTTCCTACTCATTCATGTTGATGTTGCTGTGAGGTTAGATGAATGTAATACACCTAATGCATTTATAGCAATGCTTGATTGATATATTCTCACCTCATTTTGCATACTTGTGACAGGCAAGGCAGAAAGTAGATAAAATTACTCCCATGTCTGTTGTAATTAACCCCATTTTACAGATTTGTTTATAGATTTGTTTTACAAGCTCAAGGAACATATTCAACATCATAAGCTAGTCAGTGGTGAAACTGGAATTTGAACCCAAGTCTTACAATTAAATCTAGTGTCCCTCTTCTAAAATGATAGTTTCTGTATTCTCAGTCCCTAGATTCATTGATAATGGTTTACATCTTTGGTTCATTAGAAAGCTGAGTGAATTTCTTTTCCGCAGTTCAGTTACCTACCTTACTTGGTAGGGAATACTAAGTATTTAGTAAAGGAAATCTGTAGTATGTTAACCATGGACAGTACTACAAAGGGGAGGTGTCCCTGGCCTAACCAGGTGTATTAAAGGAAGAGTCAAAAGCAGAGTTGAATGATCAGCCATATTGGTTCTTTGCTGCCATCTCAATCTCCCCACTTGGGTATGCAATGTAAAGGGTGGACTTGATAGCAGTCTGCCCAAATCTAACCCCTTACCCTGTGCTGGACCCCCAGGCCGTGGGAACTGTGTAAGGACAGGAAGGGGACTGAGTCCTGTGCAGACATTGCTGAGGCTGGTGACAGGAGAGGGTGCTGGAGACTGGGTAGGAGATGTGACGGGGCTGTTGCTCAGCTGTGTGCTGGCCTATGGGAGAGAGAAAAACATGTCATTTGCTTGCTTGTTTGTTTATTTTGGTACACCAGGGCTTTGCACCTGTGTGATTCTACTGCTCCTGGTGGACAATTTTTCCTTTTAAAATTTAAGATAGAGAGCGTAGATAGCACAATGGTTATTTATGCAAACAGACTCTCATGCCTGAGGCTCCAAAGTCCCAGGTTCAATCCCCTGTACCATAAGCCAGAGAGATGAGCAGTGCTCTGGTGTTGGGAAATTGTGAGGATGTGGTAGAGCCTGGCAGGGCTTGACCTGAGGAGTGCGTCTATCCTGTCAGTTTCTCTCTCTAACGAGAGGTTGAGCAAGGAGGGACAGGAGTAACCCCAAAGGTTTGCCCCGTCTTATCAGGCTCCCTGCCTCACAAAGCACCCCACATTCCTGATACTATGGCCATTAGATAAAAAGAAAGGGGGAGATGTCGGGAAATTGTGAGGAGCCTCACAAAGCACCCTGCATTTTTCTGACTCCAGGAGCCTGGCATTCCTTAAAACATTAAGCCAGCTCCCCCTGCTCCACCCTGCATTCCTGATACTATGGCCTATCTACATAATCACTGTTTTGCTTGAAAGATTCCCCACCCATTCCATTCCTTTGATCTATCTTCTTTCTACCCTCAAGACCCTCCCTGCCTGCAGGGTATTATTATTAATCCTACCAGTTAAAACCCTCGCAACAGTAGCTAAGGAAGTTCCTACCTTTCCAGCCCCTTTTGCCTTTCTCTGCCCCTTTCCTAGCCATTTCCATTTCCAACTTGCCACTTCCGGGTCTGCCCTTAAAAAGCCTTGGCTCTCTGATCAATAAAGAGCTGCACTGCCTCTCCGCTACGTGTTTGGTTCCTGAGTCATCTCCCTCAAGTTGCTGAGTGAGTAGCAGCCCAGGCTGGCTCCGGTTGAGTTCTCTCCAATCCAGAGAGTACGCACCTGAGAAGAGGCACCCCCACGCTAGCCCAACACTCCAGTAAAAAAAAAAAAGAGAGCGAGAGAGAGAGATAGAAATAGAGAGAAGGAGAGACACTACAGCACCTGTTGTGCATAAGCACACATCATATGCACACCATACTTTATCCTCTGGATAGTTCCACATGGCTTAAAATTCAATTCTCAGAGGAAATGTCTTTTGCTGAAGTTGGCCAAAGTCAGGCTACTCCTTCAAGTTCCCCTCTTAGCTTCTAATTACTTTGCATTATTTTATCATCTTATTTTTGACATATAGCTTTAAATATCCTCTTAGTATTTTCAAGTATGTGTCCTATCTCCCCCCCCCCTTAGATCTTAGGTTCTTCAAGAGATGTTCCCTTAAGATTATTGTGTTTCTCCTCAAAAAGTACCCAAGGAAAAGACACACGAAAAAACTGCTTAATCAATGCAGAAATTCCTCATTAAGGAGAACCAGTTTTTTTTTTTTTCCCAAGACAGAGCTGGGCTGCAGGACTTACCTGGGGGCTATTGTCAGGATTGTACATATCTCCAGGTTTCTGCCCCCGCTGATCCATGCTATAATATTTACAGTGACTCCACTGGACCATGGATGGGTTCTGAGGGGGTTGGGGTCCATTTGGAACATTCAGCTGCATGACCACCACACCTGGTCCAGAAGGTGACACTCCTGAGTGGCAGGAAGAAAGTGGCTATTGAATTCAAACCATACTTTGACCTTCAGGCTAGCCCTGAGTGAGAAAGCCAAAAAGCTAATTTATCTACACATCTCAGGGTCATTTAAACAGTGTCCTGCCAAGAATCTAAGCTAGCTACAAATATATATTTATTTCCTCCTTCCATCACCAGGGCCTCATGACTTTTTCAGATAGATAAGGAGACAGAGACAGGAAGAGAGAAAGACATCACTACACCCAAGCATCCCCCAGCAGGGTGGGGGGTAGGGCTTGAATCTGGGTCATGTATATGGCAAAGCAGGTACCTTCCCAGGTGAGAGCTATGTTGTTGATTCTACTTACTAATTTCTGACTTTTCTCCAAACCACTGGCAGTTCGGAAGAGAAATGAGTTCCAGATGCCTGTGCTCTCCTGGTCTTCAATGGGTAAGGTGTACTTAGGCATGCTTGGCAGAAAATTATCTCATTCCTTCAAAGTTAGTAAACTACCCAAGGGGCTGTGAGGTGGTGCACCTGGTTGAACTCACAAATTACAACGTGCAAGGACCCGGGTTCAAGTTCCCAGTCCCCACCTGCAGGAGGAAAGCTTCATGAGTGGTAAAGCAGGGTTGCAGGTGTCTCTCTGTCTCTCTCCCTCTCTATCTCCACCTTCCCTCTCAATTTCTGGTTGTCTCTATGCAATAAGTAAATAAAGATAATATAAAAATTAAAAAATCAAAAACTACCCGATGCCCAGGTAAGACTGCTCAAATGTCTGGTCATGGACAGATTCTAGTTTGGGGATGGGCTGAGTGTGCCGGCACATGCAGGCTTTTCTGGTAAAGGGTAATGACTACAGATAAGTCTGTGATCTCTGCTTGTTCTGGAGATGAATATGCAGAGCTTCACTAAGTCAAAGCCAGGAAGTGCTTTTTGAGTTGAGGCTATTTTTTAAAATATATTTATTTTCCCTTTTGTTGCCCTTTTTTTTATATTGTTGCTGTAGTTATTATTGTTGTTATTGATGTCATTGTTGTTAGATAGGACAGAGAGAAATGGAGAGAGGAGGGGAAGACAGAGAAGGGGAGAGAAAGATATACACCTGCACACCTGCTTCCCTTCCTGAGAAGTGACTCCCCTGTAGGTGGGGAGCCAGGGGCTCAAACCAGGATCCTTACACCAGTCCTTGAGCTTTGTGGCTTAACCCGCTGCACTACCGACTCCTAAAGTTGAGGGTATTTTAAGCAGAGGGAACTGCATAAAGACATATGTCATATTCAAGGAAATGACATAATTCAAGGCACTAAGGCAGAGGGTCTATATAGGGGAAGTAGTAAGAAATAAGATGTACTTAGTAATTTATTCAACAAACATTTATTAAACATTTACCATGTGCCAGTTCCTATTATAGGCACTGAGTATACAACAAAACTGATCCCTGCCCTCAAGGAACGGGCCATCTATTAGACAGTCAGACATTAGACAGATAGTTGATGTCAAGAGTTTGAAGTACATTCTGGTGAAAGATGTAATCCTGTAGTTGTCGGAATTAGTACCTGTATTTTAGAGAGCTAACTCAAGTATCTGAATGTAAGATGGCTAGAGGGAGGGAGAAATGAGAGGCAGGAAACAGAATGAGGAGGTAAAGTAGGAACACCAGGAAGGCAATGAGAGTTAGACTGTCTCACAGTCAGGCTCAGGTAACTCAAAAGATGCCATCCTCAGGTCCTAGCACAGGTGACCATGGTAGCTTTACCCTCTCGTAGGCTGGGGGAAAGGAAAGAAGGGGTTTAGTGGGGATTAATATTAAGTCCTGACTCTTTCCCATGGTTAAAGCAAGGTAAGGGGTTAAGGAAGCATTATGGACAGGGCTGCTGGAAGGGATGGGTGGAAGCTCTGCTTCCCCACAGAAGACTTCCCAGCATGTAGATCTGATCTAACCCCCGGCTTTCTGCTGAGGGCTAGGATGAGATCATGAGTGTGTTGAGAAAGGGACTGGTGGCTGCTAGCCTGAAAACCTGCTGCAGCGCTGCTGTTTTCATGGCTCGGTGCTCTGAGACTGCCACCACTGCTGCCATCACATTGCTTTCTGTGACAGGAAATGTTACAGCCTCTGCCCTGGGCACCAGTCATGCTGAGAAGTGAGTATGATTGCTTTTCTCAGGTAGCATCGGTCAAAGGAAGGAAAAAGAAATAGTGGGAGGTCTCAAGAACAGCTCAGGAAATAGAGCATCTGTTGTATCCTATTCTCCAGTCAGTGTGTGCCTCCCCCCTTCCTCCTGGGCTCACCTAATCAGAGAGCACAAATACTTAGGCATGACAGGTTCACATCTCCCCAGTCCCTGTCAAGGGAAATAGCACGTTCACATGCATGGCTTGTAGAAGGGTCACAAGAGGGGCTAGGTGGTGGTGCATTCAGCTGAGTGCGCACATTAACCATGTTCAAGCACCCGGTCCTCAGCTGTGGGGGTGGGGCGGGGGTGGGGAGAGTTTCACAAGTGGTAAAGCAGGGCTGCAGGTATCTCTCTTTCTCTCTCCCCTCAGAGATATTTCCCTCCTCTCTCAATTTCTCTTTGTGTTAGCAAAACAAATATTAAAAAATTAAAATAAAAAGGGTCACAAGAAAATTAGGCATTTAACTTCCCCCTCACTATAGCTGTCCTGGGCATTTTCTTTCCCCATCATATGAACCCCACCTGCATCAATATCCTCTACCAACAAAATTGTAACTGGCCACATTCTAATGCCTTATTGTTTACCTTGAGGGGGCCAACACAAAAATACTGAAGTTTACGGATTTTCTGGAAGGCAGCTCCTAACTGAATCCAGTGCCCTGGCCAGGAAAGCGTGGGTGAGTAGGATGTGGCGTAAGCAAGGTGGTGGTGGGAGATCTTCCTAATACCACCATGTGGCCAAAAGGAAATAAATGGGGGCTCAGGGCAAGGGGGAAAAGCAAAGTTCTCATATTTTTCTGATCTCAACAAAGAAAACACAGGTTTCTCTGTTGCAGTCTTGATCCTGAGCTCCTCCCACACTGAATCCTCCCCCACTGGCCTGGAGCATTGTTCCTTCATTCAGCCGAGGACAGAGAGCACCACTCCAAAGATGAGCTGATTTTTATGCTTCTCTTCCTCAAGCCAGAAGCAGGTGGCATCCTTTAGCAACTGAACTGTCACTACTTCTTAATGGACATGGCAGTAAAAAAAAAAAAAAAAAAGAAAGAAAGAAAGGAAAGGAAAGGAAAGGAAAAAGAAAAGAAACCACTGCCGAGTGACAGCAGTTCTATATAATCAGGTGTGTGTGGGGGGGCGGGCTGGATAACAGTGGGAAGGAGTATAAGGGGGTTGAATAAGGAAATCAATTTCAGTTTGAAAGCTCTGGAAGGAGAGGGGACGTGTGAATGGCTTTTTAAGTGGCATCATTAAACCTGGCAGAAAGGTCGATTGGACAGAGCAAACCACATAAATACAAACAGATGACATTTATGTCTGGCAGAATTGGTTTTTGTTTAGGGGTGTGTGTGTGTGTGTGTGTGTGTGTGTTTGTGTGTGTGTGTGTGTGTGTGAGTGTTTAATCACTGAGGTAGAAAACTGATAAAGCTTCTTCCTCACCACCAAGAACCAAATCTTTGGGAAGGAATGTCTAGAGAAATAAAATTCATAGGCATCTTTCCCAAATTACAGGATAGAATCAATAGTATGGCCTCTCTCCTTTTTTTGTTGTGAGTGAGAGGTAAATTCACAGGGAGTGTGAGAGGAATAAGTTAGTCTTAGCTTTATAAACTGCTCAGTTAGAATGAGTCAGTAAGTATGTAAGAGGTTATTTCTACATGTACCTCATTCTGGCCATACTGCTGTGTCACTGTGAGTTGGGAGTCTGTGTATTGGTATCACTGTCATTTCATGTTTCTGTACATCTTCTCTGGAAAAGCATCCCTGAAGAAACCTCAAGGGACTAGCACATCATCATTTTAGTAGGAACAAAACTGTTTCTTGGAGTTATAGTTTTATCAAATATCATAGTGGAATAATTAAGGACCAGGCCTAGAGTTTACCTGGTAAACTGGGCAACTGCAAAAAATGTATTAATAAGCCAGAACAGTTGTTCCTGGAACAGCCAATCCTAATCCCTGCCTTTATTTTTGGAAAAGTGACCATGTTGCTACATGGGAGAAAGATGGGTGGCTGTCCTTTGAAGGTGACATAGCAGCTCTATGGGCTATGCCTGTTTTCTATCTTCCCAGTAAAGAGTAAACTGGAGGGACCAGGTGGTAGTTCACCTGGTTAAGTGTACACATTACAGTGCACAAAGACACGAGTTCACGTCCCTGGTCCCCAACTGCAGAGGGAAAGTTTCACGAATGGTGAAGTAGAGTTGCAGGTGTCTCTCTGTCTCTTTTCTTCTCTACTCTACCCTCCCTTCTTAATTTCTCTCTCTCTAAATAAATAAATAAACTTTTTAAAAAAATATTTTATTTTATTTATTTATTCCCTTTTGTTGCCCTTGTTGTTTTATTGTTGTAGTTATTATTGTTGTTGTCATTGTTGGATAGGATAGAGAGAAATGGAGAGAGGAGGGGAAGACAGAGAGGAGGAGAGAAAGATAGACACCTGCAGACCTGCTTCACCACCTGTGAAGCGACTCCTCTCCAGGTGGGGAGCCGGGGTTCAAACTGGGATCCTTATGCCGGTCCTTGTGCTTTGTGCCACCTGCGCTTAACCCGCTGCGCTACAGCCCAACTCCCCTTAAATAAACTTTTTTAAATAAAGTAAACTGGGAAGGAAAGCAGAAGCAGAACTTGTTTCTCTCTTCCACTCCCTCTTAGATTGCCATGGGGGCCTGGGAGAAGGTACCATGTAAGGCACTGCACTCTTAAGCATGAGGTCCCAAGTTCAATCCCTGGCATTGTATGTAGCAGAGTAATCCTCTGGTCCTAATATAAACAAACAAATTTCCATGTGAAAGTATTGAAGACTTTGAAAATCAATAATGTGGTGTGCACAACATTAAGGGAAAGTTCCAGGAATAGTGGAACAATACTGTGATGTCTCTCCTCTGCCTCTTGCTCCGTTGTCTCCAACTGAAATTAAAAGAAAAGAATCCTTCCATATGCAATGGAATTATGTAGGAACAAAAACCCAGTGTCAACAACAATAAAACCACAATAATGGCATGGTAAATATGATCTCTTAGATGATGTGGGTAGAGCAGAGGATCCAATCATGTAGGAAAGGCAGAGGGTCAGTAAGAAGCCTAGGATCAATCCACATAATGAAGAAGAAAGGAAACCGAACAACAACAACATCCACAGTTCCACAGAAACAGGGGAACTACATGATGAAGAGTACTTTCTACATTTTATTGATTGGGAAGAGCCTCGATTATCCCCTTCCAGTTTGAGCCCAGATCTCTAGTGCTGCCAATTTTCAGAATAATAATTGTTTCATTTTCTTAGCCTAGGTCAGAGTAGGTGGTGCAAAATTCTTTTCACTTGGCTTATGTTAATGTTTGCTGATAAAACCAGAGACCCGGGAGTCAGGCGTAGTGCAGTGGTTAAACGCACGTGGCGCAAAGCACAAGGACCAGCATAGGCTCCCGGTTCGAGCCCCTGGCTCCCCACCTGAAGGGGAGTCACGTCACAAGCAGTGAAGCAGGTCTGCAGGTGTCTATCTTTCTCTCCCCCTTTCTGTCTTCCCCTCCCCTCTCCATTTCTCTCTGTCCTATCCAACAACAACATCAATAACAACAATAATAACTACAGCAATAAAACAACAAGGGCAACAAAAGGGAATAAATAAGTACTTAAAAAAAACAAAACAAAAAACCAGAGACCCTACAGATATACTGATATGCCACTAAAGACTCACAAGTACAAATACACAAAGTATTGTCATATGTAATATGTACATACTTATTCTAACAGATAGGAGAGTTAATATCCCGTGGTACCAAACACTATCACAGGCTTCAGTGGTTTTTGGAGCTGGTTTCTACAATTTCTATAACCTGCTGGGAGAATCAAGGTCAAGTATCCCTGGTGGACACTAGAAGAAATAGCCAAAGAGACTAATACACAATAAAGGGCAAGGCCTGTTGAACTTAGAAACTCTCAGCTGGTGAGAGATCTATGTTTGGCTTGGATAAAGGCAGAATTCATCATTTCTTGAAGTTAAGAGTTGATTGTGTTTTAAATATACAAACACATTTTAAAATTTTATTTATGGGAGCCGGGCGGCAGCGCAGTGGGTTAAGCGCACATGGCGCAAAGTGCAAGGACCGGCATAAGGATCCCAGTTCGAGCCCCCGGCTCCCCACCTGCAGGGGAGTCACTTCACAGGCAGTGAAGCAGGTCTGCAGGTGTCTGTCTTTCTCTCCCCCTCTCTGTCTTCCCCTCCTCTCTCCATTTCTCTCTGACCTATCCAACAACAATGACACCAATAACAACAATAATAACTACAACAATAAAACAAGGGCAACAAAAGGGAAAATACATAAATAAATAAAAGAGAGTGTACCCCCTTTGGGGAATTTTAAAAAAATTATTTACTGTGTGAGAAAGAATGAAATGGAAGGGAGAGAGAGAATGCCAGAGCACTGCTTAGCTCTGGCACAAAGTGGTGCCAGAAGCCGAACATGCAGCTTCTTAGACCCTCAGACATGCAATCTGATGCGCTAACAGGCTAAGCTATTGCCCTGGCCCAAGATTTGATAGCCTTATTATTATTTTTTTTTTATTATCTTTATTCATTTATTGGATAGAGACAGCCAGAAATCAAGAGGAGGAGGGGAGATAGAAAGGGAAAGAGACAGAGAGACACCAGAAGCCCTGCTTCACCAGTCATGAAGCTTTCCCCTGCAGGTGGGGACCAGGGGCTTGAACCTGGGTCCTTGTGCACTGTAATATGTGTGCTCAACCAGGTGCGCTACTACCCGGTCCCTGATTTGATAGTCTTATGATCTAATTTTAAATAGAGAAAACTAGCAAATACCTTCCTTTTGCCAGAAGAGGGCACTCTAACATTCCCACAGTAAAACCCAAACAGATGGCTGCAGGCTAATTCATTAAGCCTTTCTCGGTGCCAGAATCCCTGAAGCTTCTTTAACCAGAGTGTTATGTCAGGGTGCAGTAAAGGGCAGCTAACAAGTGCAACTGTACTTGGTGTCTTAAGGGAGTTCTTGGCACAGACAGATGGTGAGAGGCTATATGGCATAAACCTATTCATCTGGGAGAACTGGCTTCTCCAACGATGTTTAAGATGACAGGCATTTATTTCCCACTGGAGAGAAAGGAATGAAATACAGAAGTTTGTTAAAGATGAATTATTAAAGAAGGAGCATGAGATAAAGTCAAAAGATTCAAGTTCTAGGACTGTGATTTCAAGTTATTTGCTGTATTTAAATCCTCTTTTCTTCTTTGTTTTCTCCTCTCTTTCACTAGGGCTCTATGCCTGCATGATTCCTCCATTCCTGGGGGATTTTTTTAAAATTTATTTTATTTATTTATTCCCTTTTGTTGCCCTTGTTGTTTTATTGTTGTAGTTATTATTGTTGTTGTCGTTGTTGGATAGGACAGAGAGAAATGGAGAGAGGAGGGGAAGACAGAGAGGAGGAGAGAAAGACAGACACCTGCAGACCTGCTTCACCGCCTGTGAAGCGACTCCCCTGCAGGTGGGGAGCCGGGGTTCGAACCGGGATCCTTATGCCGGTCCTTGTGCTTTGCGCCACCTGCGCTTAACCCGCTGCGCCACAGCCCGACTCCCCCGGATTTTTTTTTTTTAAATAGAGGGTCACAGAGAGGGAGAGAAAAATAAGGAGAGACAGACAGAGAGGAGAAACATCATAATTCTGTTGCACTGCTTGTGAAGCTTCCGCTTCTCTTGTGCTCCCACATGGTCCTCATGAATGGCAAAGTATGTGCTCTACCAAGTGAGCTATCTCCTGGCCCCCATTAACTTTCAGTCTCACACTTCCACTTCACGATACCATCTCACACCTGAGAGAATGGCTTCATCAACACATTAGGAAATGACAGGTGTTGAGAGGTTGTGGGGAAAAAGGATTCTGCTACTCTGCTGGTGGGAATGCAAACTGGTGAAGCCCCTTGGAAGACTATATGAAGAGTCCTTCAACAAATAAAAATGTAAAACAACAAGGGCAACAAAAGGGAAAATAAATAATAAAAATTAATATATATATTTAAAAAAACAAATAAAAATGTAATTACGATTCAGCAATACCACTTAGGCATTTATCTTATAGACAAACACTAATTCAAAGGGACAGATGCACCCCTATGTTCATAGATGCATTTTTCACAATAGCTAAAGATAGGAAGGAGCCTAAATGCCCACCAACAGATATATATTTCCTGGACTATTACCTGCAACCAGAAAAGATGACATTGTGTCCTTTGGGACAAAACAGATGGAACTGAAGGTGACTATGATTAGTGAAATAAGAGATGAGAGACAACTCGGGGTTCCACTCGTGGAATTGAGAGAACTAGTAATCATATACTTGAAAGGAAAAAAAAAGAGCAAACTTTCTAAGACTAGTGAGAACTATGGTGGTTATCTTTGGGAGGTGGGAGGGTGGGGACACAGATTTGGTGGTGGGTGTGGTGTGGAGCTATACACTAACCTTACAATCTTGTAATCTACTATTAATAACAAATCCTTTTTTTAAAAAAAGGCTTAAATTTCCTCTTCATGAAGAATCAAAATGACACAATATATATAAGTACACACACAAAAAAAACTGCTAGACAAATCTAGAAATGATTTAAAATGTACTTTATCAGCCTCCCTTACCCTCCCAAGAGGAAATATTAGAGGTCGATGGCAAGAATGAGTGCAGGAGACAGAAGTAGTCATCTCCATACCTCAAAGGCATGTATGTGGTGAGAATAATGCCAGATTCAGGTAAAAACCAAAACAAAACCCCCAAAGAACCAGTTGTAGATGCCAACCAGTGTCACTTTTCTTAGGAAGTCAACTTTAGCACCCCTGGAAAACAAGCTAGGACTTTGGTCTTTCCTCATGGTGGGGTCACTGTTGGGAACACAACCAGTTCTTGAACTCTGTGCTGCCCAGGTCCAGAGCACTAGTCCCCAGCAGCACCTGTCCTTGCCAATGCCCAAGATCCACTAAGTCTGCATCTTCTTACCTGAGTACTGCTGTGGCATCTGTGGTGGACTGCAGGGAGAGGGAGACTGAGGCATCTGGTACTGTTCAGAACCAGGGGGTTGCAGAAACCCCACAGAAGGGCTGGAGAGATGGAGAAGAGAGGAGTGGGAAAGCGGTAGAGGGAGGAACACGGTTCCTGGCAAACAGCTGCTGTTTCCCAGGCCTCCCCTGTGGGAAGCAGAGGCAGTTCCAAGCCATTCCCAGACCAATTTGCCATGCAATTTCTAAAATTACTCGTCAGTTCAAAGTTAATTATATATATTTGTACTTGATCATCTTTCAATTAGGAAGCTGCTAATCAGTGCTACAGATGGAATATCAGTGACACATGCTCTTCTTAACTGTGTGGAAACATCAGACACAAACATGTGTACAGATGTGTATGTTCTCTCTTTCTCCTTCCCTCTCTCCGTCTTTCCGTCTTTCCCTCCCTCCCTCCCTCCCTCCCTCCTTTCCTTTTTGTCCATCCATTCCTCCCTCTCTCTGAGCAAAAGTGAGAAAGACAGACACACAGTGCTAGAGAGGTTACAAAGGGAACTATGGAAATATGTGACTTAGGATATTTATACAACAGCAAATACAGGTAATCAGTTGAAGACAAATGGTGGGAAAATGCCACAAAAAATAAAGACAATATGTAGACATACATAAAAAAGGCAGAAATAAACATACACGATGAAAGAGACACAAATGCATAAGGTAGGGTTAGACTTGAGTTTTAGTTCTAGTACTGCTTTTAACTAAGCTTGCTTGACTTTGGTTAAGTTTCTTATCATGCCTATCTAGAATTTCTTCATAACAAAAGAAGAGGAAGTAAACAGATAAAGTATTGGACTTCCAAGCAGAAAGTCCCAAGTTCAATCATTGGCATCTCATGTGCCAGAGTGGTGCTCTCATTTTCTCTCTCTCATTAATAAATAAACATTAAGCAAACCAATGGAAAAAGGGAGAAAAAAAGAGTTAACGAAGTATTTTTTTTACTTTTTCATCTTTAATTTTAATTAATTAATTAGATAGGAACAGAGAGGAATGAGGGGAAGGGGGAGAGAGATAGAGTCACCTGCAGCCCTACTTCACCGCTTGTGAGGCCTCCCTCCCCCCTGCAGGTGGGGACCAGAGACTTGAACCTGGGTCCTTACGCATTATAATATGTGCTTTACCAGATGCACCACCACTGGGTACCTGACTAGGTATTTCGAGGGTAACTTCTACCTCTGAAATTACATTAGGGCTGGAAGGTAGCTCAGTAGTAAAGCACATACCTCACTTGCTGAAGCTCTGAGTTTGATTGTGAGCATATTAGAAAAATTCAAATAAAATTTTATTAATCATGATTGCTTTTCTTTCTTTCTTTTGCTTTCTTATTTTAATTACCACCAGTTATCTAGGATGGAGTTCTGTGCTTGAATGATAAATCCACTACAACTCCTGGCAGATAAGTAGTACATACTTTTTTTTTTTTATAGAGACAGAGAGAAGTTGAGAGCAAAGGAGGGGGGAAGAGAGCACATGCAAGTGAGCACAAGAGAAAGAAGGAGACCTGTAGCATTGTTTCACTGCTCATGAAGTTTCCTCCTGAAGGTGGGATCTGGGGGCTTGAACACAGGTTCTTGTGATGGTAGTGTGTGAGCTCTAGGAGATATACCACTGCCCAACTACTGTGACTGTCTTTTTTTCATTTAGAGAGAATGAGAAAGAGGAAGAGAGACCACAGTACTGAAGCTCCCTCTGTCGTTACAAACTTCACATGGGGTGCTGGGGCTTGAACCTGGGTTATATGAAAGCTATGGTCTTCTTAAGATACATATAAATAGACACAGAAATAGACCACCAGTGATTCACCCATGAATACAAACAGAGATATACAGAAAAATTATATATATTCATTCCAAATTTCTTCTTCAAATGATGAGAACCCTCTACCCCATAGTTCTGAATCCCACTGATTAGGAAAAACAAAATATGGGAGAAATTATATAAAGCCTGTGTCTCTAAAGCAGGAATAGTCTTTTAACTGCTGATGAACTCTTTGCAAATGTCAAATCAACTAAGAGAAAAGGAAAATGAAGCCCCTCAGAGGGAGTTCTACCTGCTTTAGGGCACCACTGGGATCTTTACTCTTGCTTTTATTTTCTTAGGTCACAGTGAAAAACCATGGTTCAGCAGTTGCTGAAGGTCTATGGGACATCAGTCCCACTCTCTGAGAGTCCTCACCTCGTACCGTTCTGCTGAGCTGAAGGGATCATGCTGTAGTACACTGGTACACCTCCTGCCGGGAGGCCCCCTTGCACAGACTGGCTCGCAGGGACCAGCATAGGTTGCTGGAAAGGCGGCTGGACCACATTTTGAGAGTCATTACCCACTGGGACCTTGGTGGAGACAAGACGAAAATAACCACTAGATTCCTAGTGAGTTCACCCGAAGAACAGCCTAGAATAAGACACTCTAAACTTTCTTCCCTGCCTCTTAGGAACTCCTAGTCTCCTCATCTACCCAAAGAAAATGCTTCCAGAGCTCATTCTACTTCCTTCTCCTAGAAATAGGAGAATCTGACAGAGAAGGTGACTGATTTCCTTTAGCCTCTACTTTCTTGAGCATAAGCTCAACTGAATGACTTACAAAGGCCAACTGAAATAACGACACTTCCCAAACTCTCTGGGATTTCTCTCAGAAGAAAACTGAAAACTAAAATATCAGGGATGATATTTTAGTGTTGGAGTTGTCATAAAGGACGGCTGTCCTTCTTCTTATAGCAAGGGGTAGGGTGATCTTTCCCCATGCAGAGTGCACCCACCTGGTAAGAAGGCAGTGGAGTGTACTGAACCACAAGGCCTTGCATCTGGCCCCCCATGCTGTTCCTCTGGTTGCTGAGCAGGCCCTGGTTCTGTGGCTGCTGGACCCCAATCATGCCTTGGTAAGCTGCCTGCTGCTGGTTAGGCATCATGGGCTGTAAACCTAGGATGGGCAAGGCAAAGGAGACATTAGCATGGTCTCAACAATGTTTTGGAGGTCATACTTTATCTGCAATTTCCCTTCTATTTTACTCTTTTTTCCTTGGGTCCCCCGTTTAGGACCCTAAGCATTACCGACATTATTTTTTTCAACTGGGAAAGCAGTTCTCTCTTTTCCAAGCCGCCCTGCCCGCCCCCCCACCCCCACCTCCACCCCCATTCACTGAGTTTTTACATCAGGAGTTCCTCTTACCAGGCTGTTGGGATGGCTGAGGCAGCTGTTGACCACGTTGGGGGCTGTAGGCCACCGGGTGAGAGAGAGGTCGATATTGCTGGTTGGAGTTAGGATACTGTCCAGAGGGGTAGTAAGAAACCTGGATCTAAGGTAAGTAGAAATAGATATGTGATAGGAGGATTCACATTTAGTCTCAACATCTCCAAACTATTTGATGTACAGAGGTTGAAGGTTACATGGATACTAAAAGGAGAGGTTTGGAGTTTGTAATTGCACAATTAGTAGACAAGTTTGAATTCGACTAGGAAGAGCTTATGTTATACAGAAAAATGACCTTCTAACTAGAAAGACAGTTATCAAGCAAAAGGCAGGGAGATGGAAGTGGGGATAGATATCCTGCTGGTCTGTCTATGCTACACAAATGGCTCAGGTGATGGTGGTGCAATGGCTAGAACACTGGGCTCTCAAGCATGAGGTCCCACATTCAATCCCCAGCATCACATGTGCTGGAATGATGCTCTTTTCTGTGTGTGGGTGCGAATCTCTCCCACTAATAAATAAATAAATATTTAAAAATGACTAAGGGGGTCGGGCAGTAGTGCAGCAGGCTAAGCACATGTGGTGCAAAGTGCAAGGATCAGCGTAAGGATCCCAGCTCCCCACCTGCAGGGGTTCGCTTCACAAGCAGTGAAGCAGGTCTGCAATTGTCTGTCCTTCCCTCCTCTCTCCATTTCTCTCTGTCCTATCCAACAACAACAACATCAACAATAGTAATATCCACAACAATAATAACACAACAAGGGCATCAAAAGGGAAAAAATAGCCTCTAGGAGCAGTGGATTCATGGTGCAGGCACTGAGCCCCAGCAATAATCCTGGAGGCAAAATAATAGTAGTAAAAAAATGAACTGGGGGGCAGTCAGTGGCACACCTACTTGAGCACAGTACTACCACGCATAAGGCTGTGGTTCCAGCCCTGCTCCCACCTGCAAGAGGGACGCTTCACAAGTGGTGAAGCAGGTCTACAGGTGTCTATCTTTCTCCCTATCTTCCCACCTCTTTTCTCAATTTCTCTCTGTTCTAGCAAATAAAACAGAAAGAAAAAATGAAAACAATAGCTTCCAGGAGTGGTGGATTCATAGTGCTGACACTAAGCCCCAACAACAACCCTGGTGGCAATAAAAAATAAAAATAAAAATAAAATGAACTAGAGGAAGAAAGATTATAGTACTGAACACAGTGAATCAGTGATTTAAGCTGGGATTGGATCCACTTACCTGTTGAGGGGGCTGCATATAGCCCTGGGGTGGCAGGACTTGCTGAGTAGGTGGTCCATGGCTAGAGGTGGAATAGTTGGAAGTGGGGAGGGGTTGTCCTGTAGAAGCCATGATGAAGCTAGTCTGCTGAGGGTGCTGGGAGATAAGGGGGGGCTGAAACAGAGCAGAAGATGGGTCTGCTGCTTCAGTAGAACCTTGGCGGCTAAGGCTCATTTGTCCAAAGGGGTTGCTGAGGTCATCTGCCTGTTGAGAGAGTTGGGGAGACTCAAGGACTGAGCCCCATGCCTGGCTTTAGCATAGATAAACAGACACAGACAGACAGACAGACAGAGCTACCTTCTATATAACCTTCCTTACACCAATTTGGGGTGCTTCTGCATCAGTGCCTCGGGAGATGCTTTTAGCCCTAAACCTGTCAAAGAATGTTCTACAAATTGAGCCGCTTTTTGAAATTCAAATTTAAAGCCAACGTCCCTACTATATATGAGGCAACACTGGTCACCCTGGTTATGATATTTATTAGAATTAGTCCTGGAGATATAGGAGCAATGATACAACTTCTGTATAGAGAACAGGACAAACTAGCTACTAGAAAACAAACAAACAAAAGACATAGGACGAAAAAAAAATGAGTATTTCCAATTCCTGCCTTCCTTATACACTGAACCATAAAAAGGGCCTCTTAAGTTGCCATAAATCCTATTTTACATAAAGGCCATATCTTTGTGAATTGTAGGTGGCTAAGTTTGTGTACTTCTGCAGCTCTGTCTGTGCAGCAGAAAGACTGGTGGGCTCCATTCCTGCTGCTTATCTCTTACTCCCTCTCAAGGTCATTCCCACCTCTGTTTTCTGACACCTGCCTAGAGTTCTCCTGCCCATCAGAAACCACTTCCAATTCTCGCCTCTGAAAGGAGGCCAGGGTGAGTGGCACAGCTAGAAGGTGAGACTGGCTAGTCTGTAATTGCCTTCTTTCCCGGCCTACTTCCGAAAACAGCAAGAGTGATGGTGTTCCATCTCTTACTTGTACGATGATAAGTTAGGATTTGTTACTTTCTTCTTGCTTTTTTTTTTTCCAACAGTAATTCTCTTTCTCTCTCTCCCTCTCCTTCTCTCTCTCCCTCTCTCTCATACACACCCCACAATTTTTTTTTTTTTTGCACACATTTGTAAAAGAAACTAGTAGAAACAAAAGACAATGTTTTCCTATGGTATCACTCCACTTTCAGGAATCTGATCTTCAGATTTTGTTTCCTAAGTGGGCAGGACTAGATAAGAGAATTAGATTGAAGATTATTCTGTGGTCTATATTTCAGGACTCTATGTGGAGTCAGGGCACCTCACATGCATGATTTCATTGTTTTGGGAGGCTTTTTCATCTAGACAAAGTCAGAGAAAGACACCACTACACTTGAGCTTCTTCAAGTGTCACAGCACCTCCTATGTGGTACCAAGGGCTTGAACCTGGGCTGCAGGTGTGGCAAGGCACAGCCCTATCCAATGAGCTATCTCTCTGGTATTTCCAGGTACTTTGCTGTTGTTGCTACCAGAGCTTCACTGCTCCCAGGTGATTTTTTCAAATAGAAAGAGACAAACAGAAAGAGAAAGACACCACAGTACTTAGGCTTCCTCCAGTGTAGTGGGGGCTGGGCTCAAACCTGGGTCATGTGCAGCGGGCACATCATCTAGGTGAGCTATTTTGCTGCCTCCCTCCAGCAACTTTTTAGAATGGAGAAAAGAGATGGGAGGAAAGCGAGGGTAGGGGTGGGAGCAGATAGGTGTAATTAACACAAGATAAAAAAAAATATCAGGGCTTCCACAACTATGTGGCAAATCAGATCATCAAAGGATCTGTAGCCATGGTACAAACAATTTAAACAGCATGTAGAAGAGGATTTAAAAAAAATGTAAACTGATATAGTAATATAGGGGGACATTTTAAGTTTTTAAAGCTTTTGCCAGGGGTATCTGAGAGTTCTTATTTTGAAATGAAACTATAAAGAACTATTCCACACAGAGTAAACTGGATTCTTCAGATATGTCCAGAGAACAAATGACATGAAGTGTACACATGGTAGAAAGATGAGGAGCCCAGGTCAGGTAAATGACCAGTTTCCTTCCTTTCCTGAAATTTGGGGGGAACTGTTTCCTCTTGGTCTTACATTTAGGTAAAGCACTGTGTGATGAGGTCCCTAGAATAGTTTAGTCTGTGCTGGCTGCTTTTCACACAGACCTCCAAAAGGCACAACTGCTGTGCACGACTGACCCAGACATACACACAGATGAACAGGTCACACATGAACATGACAGAGCAGGGTATGGGGCAGTATATACCATGTTGTACTGCTGGGGTGGAGAAACTGGCAGAAGGACTTGGGGACAGGAACTTGGAGAGAACTGAACAGGCTGCGGAGAGGGCTGCAGAGCTGGGACTGGCTGTGGACCAGCAGAGAGACATATGGAAAAGGAGAGAGAAAAGGGAGGCACAAGGGTTGGGGGGCAGAGATAGGGAGGGAAAGAGAAGGAATATCAAGGTTAATCATAAAAAAGAGATTTCACATGAACAGCAAGGCTGTTGAGCAGGCTGTAGATCAAGTTCAGGACAGCTTATGACTTCTATCTCTGGAAAACAGACAACCCCTCCTTTCAGAGGAGCTCCACAGCACATGCCCCTGTACTAATCACTCAGAACTCAGATGGATGTTGTGGGCAATCTTAGCTCATTTAGAGCCAGGGTCCACTGCCTAGTTCCAAACATAGACCTTCACCCACCACACCAGGCATTTTTTTTTCTGAATACATAATTCCTGAGGCACATAGTCATCCCCCTCCTCCTCCTTGAATGCACATTTAAGAAGAGATTCCCATCTGCACTGCTGTATTGCCTCTGTAGGAAGGGTCATCTAAGGTCTGGCACAGCTCTCCCCACCAAGCTCCAGATTTCACGCCACAGCTCTCCTGGAGGAAGTGCTCATTCACAGGCTCCCTCCCCAGGGCAGAGCAGGGAAAACAGCTAGTTCATGCCTGGTTTCAGCTACTTTCTCAAGCACTATTCTGTGCTCCTCCAGGCTATGGGAGCAATAGAAAAAAGGTCCCTGAATACAAACAGGCAGGGATTTAGGAATAAAATATAAAGAGTGTAATTTCAGCTTTTGTTCCTTCAGTCCTTTCACTAGCCTCAAGCAGGAGAGTATGTTTCTTACGAACATGATGCATTCTAAACTAACAAATGGGGGATTACTTCTTCTCCCTGTATTCTTCCCTTTCAGTCATCTCATCAGTTCAACAGTCACATTCCTTGGTGGCAGAAGGAGATAGGCTAGGAAGAGAGGGGGAAATAGCCGTGCTATAGCTATCTCATTTATAGATTATCTCTCTATAGGCTCACAATACTTATACAGGGAGATATGATTTCCAGTTAAGATAGTAACAGTCAGGAGTCGGGCGGCAGTGCAGCAGGTTAAGCCCATGTGGCGCAAAACCCAAGGACTGATGTAAGGATCCCAGTTCGAGCTCCTGGCTCCCCACCTGCAGGGGAGTCACTTCACAAGCGGTGAAGCAGGTCTGCAGGTATCTATCTTTCTCTCCTCCTCTCTGTCTTCCCCATCTCTCTCCATTTCTTTCTGTCCTATCCAATAACAACGACATCTATAACAATAGGAATAATAACTACAACAGTAAAACAAGGGCAACAAAAGGGGATAAATAAATAAACATTAAGAAAAAAGATAGTAAGACTCATAGAAGTTAAATTACACACACCTAGCATCACAAAGATAGTATGGCAGAGCTGGGAGGAGAGCTTAGTTCTGCTTTCCATCAGCTCTTTCTACTCTAGGTTAGCAGTAGGAAGAAGGTACAGGAAGAAGTACAGCAGAATTACATAGACATCTTTTTGTTGTACACACAATTCTCTTCCCTTCCTACAAATTTAGAGTATTAAGAATTTAGGGGGTAGGGGTAACATATCAATAACATTTCTAGTCATGTTTCCTCTGGAACACCCTTTCTTCTCTCTCTCTCTCTCTCTCTCTCTCTCTCTCTCTCTCTTTTCTTTGCCTCCAGGGTTATTGCCGGGGCTCAGTTCCTGCACTACAAATCCACCGCTCCTGGTGGCCATTTTTTCCATTGTTGTCATTACTGTTATTATTGTTGTTACTGTTGTTGTTGGATAGGACAGAGAAATTGAGAGAGAAGGGGAAGACAGAGAGGGAAAAAGAAAGATAGACACTTGCAGACCTGCTTCACTGCTTGTGAAGCAAACCTCCCCCCATCCAAGGTGGGGAGCCAGGGGCTCAAAACCAGGAGCCTTGCACCAGTCCTTGAGCTTTGCACTATGTGCACTTACCGTGGTGTGTGATCACTGGCCCCCACTTTTTTTTTTTTTTACTAGAGCACTGCTCAAGTTTGGTTTATGGTGGTGCAAGGAACCGAACCTGGGACTTTGGAGCCTCAGGATGAGAGTCTCTTTTGCATAACCATATGCTATCTACCTCCACTCCACTAGGACACCTTTTTACAAAGTAGACCAACAGTTCTAGAGGCAGAGCCAGGAATTAGAAGGCTCCACTTGTTCCCACTCACCAATCTGAAAAAAAAAAAATCAAAGAATATTTCTTATACTTGGATTAAATACAATGTAAATCACCTTGGTTGAGAAAAAGTCACCAAGAATCCAATATGTGACCACAAGCCCTGAAAATAAACTCTCAGCTCTCTGGTATACAACTATTTTCTGTAAGCCAATGGCATTCCAGATATAACTGTCAGCCAAGCTGCTCAGCATGTGCTATTTGTGCTGGTGGCTCTGAAACCCTTTCTCTGTTATCTTAACCCATTGCTTTTTCTAGGGGAAAGGCTTATTGTGCTTCAAATATTAAATAATTTTTATTTTAAAAGGTTTTATTTAATAATGAGAAAGATAGGAGGAGAGAGAGAAAGAACCAAACATCACTCTGGTTACATGTGCTGCTAGGGAGCGAACTCGGGACCACATGCTTGAGAGTCCAATGCTTTATCCATTGTGCCATCTCCTGGACCACCTTCACATCTTATATACTTTAGGGGAGAAAGGGTGGCACAGGAAGAATGGAGTGGAGAAACAATTCTTTTTCTCAGACTTGGGAGTTTTCAATCAAAAGTGAACAGAGAAGATATGGTACTCCTCTCCAGACTGAAGGAAGGTAGTGGTAAAGACAAGTGTCTCAGTGAGATATTTAACTTATTTCGTTACTACTTTCAGCTGAGGTTTTACTCTCATAGACCTGCAAACTATGGAAGCTGAAAAGCCACAAGGAAGCCAAAGACTGACTTTGGGGTGTGACTGCCATCTACTGGTGAATTCTAAGCTACATGATTGGCTTTTGAATGCCTGACTAGGAAACCACAAGACTCAGAAGACTCTTCTTCAAAAAGGCCCACTCCTGGCCAGACAACCAGGACAACCATGTGTCCTAGAGCCCCAGCTCCCCAGAGCCTTGCCCCACTAGGGAAAGAGAGAGACAGGCTGGGAGTATGGATCATGGGGAAGCAATTACAGAAGCCAGATCTTCCACCTTCTGCATCCCATAATGATCCTGGGTCCATACTCCCAGAGGGATAAAGCATAGGGAAGCTATCAAGAGAAGGGATTGGATACAAAGTTCTGGGGGTGGGAATTGTGTGGAATTGTACCCCTCTTATCCTATAGTCTTGTCAATTTTTCCATTTAATAAATAAAAATTTTTAAAAAGTCTACTCTTTTGAATTAAATTAGGCAAAAGGTAAGTCACTAGTCCTTTAATTCCCAGTTGAGACTTTACATGTAGACCTGCTCTGACAGCAAAGGACTGCCAAGAAGGGAAAGAGAAGGATCAGGGATAGAGTTCAGTAGCAGAGTACATGTTTTGCATATATGAGGTCTTTGAGTTTGATCCTTGGCACTGAAACAAAAAACAAAACAAAAAAATCCCTCAAACAAACAAGCAAACAAAAAACCCTAACAAAGAAGGGAAAGAGCATAGCTTAGCCAGAACTATTTTGAGGGCTAGGGAAAATACCTCTTGCCATAGGGCTTAATTTCATTTATTTAATAAATTATTTTCTAGATAAGAGACAGAGGCAGAGAAAGAGTTAAAGAGGCCACAGCACTTCAGTGTGGTAGTGACTGGGCTCTATCCTGGATCACGTACATAACAAAGCAGCACACTATCCAAGTGAACTGTTTCATTACCACAGAACTTAAAAGTAACTACCTTTTCTCAGTTTTTCTTTGAAACTACTGTAAGCAAAGCAGGTGTGTGTGTGTGTGTGTGTGTGTGTGTGTGTGTGTGTGTGTGTGTGTGTGTGAGTTCACTTCCTTCATCTCTGCATAGTTATCTACCATCTGAGAAGTAAATAATAAGTATTCTAGGGTTCAGCAACTTGAGCACAAAGAGCCTTCAATGTTGAGAGACAGTCAGAAAAAGAGAAAAGACAGGCAGTACGAAGAGGAAGAAAAAGAGAAAAAAGAAGGAGGGGGGGTTACATATACAGTGGTGTGGCAATAAACTATTAGCAGTGATCCTAAATGTTTCAGGGACACCAAAATGTAACCAGGATAAAATGTTTTAATTTGGAGTTTATGGTCACAATTAACATTGTGAATAAACTTCTGAGACAAGTGTTGCATGATAGCTATTACATGTGGAATCTAAACAAGTTATTAAATCTGTGAAAAACAGCAATATGATGGTGGGAGGAATAAAAGTGATGGTGTTTATGGGTACAAACTCCCAATAAATAAATAAATAAGCCAACAATATCTAATGGGCAGTATAATAAAAATGGTAATCATAATTACGTAGAGTGAACAATATAGTATCAGTAATCCTATCATGAAAGTATTAAAATTACAGCAGTACACTTTAAAAATATGCCTAACAATGTCAAATATATTCAATGAAAAAAAATAAGATAGGGTCATAGAGGTGGCTCAGTGGTAAAGTGCATGTCTGAAATGTGTGAGATGCCGAGTTTGAGCCCTGGCACTAAAAAGTGGTGGAGCAGTGCTCTGATCCTTTTCTCAGTAAAAATAAGCTGACCTAACTAGTAGCTCCCCCCACACCAAAAAACAAAAACAAAAAACCAAAAAAACAAACACCTGAAAAGAGAAAATAACAAGCACTGACCCTTGTTGTCCCAAAGAACTGCCATCCATCTGTGAATAAACATTTGGGATTTAGGGGTGAATACCTGAAAATTCTGTCTCCATTGTTTTCAGTCCCAAATGGTTACTCTCTTTATACTCCTATGCCCCTTCCACTCCTGTTGTCTGTTTCTAGATATGCATGGAGGGAAGGAATAAATGAAAACTAAGAGGGGGAAATGAGAGTAAGACGATGTTAGATACACACATTTTAGAAAATAAAACAAACACTGGGACCTTAGAAAAGCAAGATATGTACACAAAGAATGTACGATATGTACACCAAGCAGGAATTAGTCAGAAAGAAAAATAAAGCCTACCCATATATAGGTCTGAATTAAAACACAAACAAGGAAAAACACACAAAATATGCAATGTATCAGTAGGGAGTGATAAGCTGATATCAATGAAACTTAATGAGGTAAATGGTGGAACAAAGTCAAGATTACAGAGAAACAAATTAACGAACTGATATGAGGCACTAGGATGATTTACATGTAGTTTATATTAAGATATAAATGAGATGCTGTCGGGAAATTGTGAGGAGTCTCACAAAGCATCCTGCATTTTTCTGCCTCCAGGAGCCTGGCATTCCTTAAAACATTAAGCCAGCTCCCCCTGCTCCACCCTGCATTCCTGATACTATGGCCTATCTACATAATCATTGTTTTGCCTGAAAGATCCCCACCCATTCCATTCTTTTGATCTATCTTCTTTCTACCCTCAAGACCCTCCCTGCCTGCAGGGTATTATTAATCCTACCAGTTAAAACCCTCACAACAGTAGCTAAAGAAGTTCCTACCTTTCCAGCTCCTTTTGCCTTTCTCTGCCCCTTTCCTAGCCATTTCCATTTCTGACTTGCCACTTCCGGGTCTGCCCTTTAAAAGCCTTGGTTCTCTGATCAATAAAGAGAATTGCATTGCCTTGCCGCCACATTTGGTTCCTGAGTCATCCCTCGCATTGGCTCCAGTCGAGTTCTCTCCAACCCAGAGAGTAGGCGCCTTGGAAGAGGCACCCCATGCTAGCCTGGCAAAGTGCAAATAATTGAAAGAGATGAACAAAAGAAAGAAAGGGAGAAAAGAAAGAAGGGAGAAAGAGAGAATGTGTGAGAGAGTGAGAGAAAGGGAAGTCAACTGTCTCAGATTTTGTGAATACTATAGTGGTTGTTGCAGGAGAGGGAGGGTTTAGAACTTGATGGAGGGTTCAGTGAGGAACTGTGCCCCTTTAATCTTATACCCCGTAAACTATTATCCAATGACTAATAAGAACTATAATAAAAAATAAAACACAGGTTGGGAAGAGAGCATAATGGCTATGCAAACGACTTTCATTCCTGAGGCTCTGAGCCCCCAGGTTCAATCCCCAGGTCCACAATAAGTCAAAGCTGAGCAGTGTTCTAATAAAAAACAAGACACAGACCAGGGTTTCCACATCTTCACTGTCTTTTATTTTAGTTTCACTTCACATTACTTGAATGAGATAGTAGTGGGCCATTCTTGGGTCTTTCTATTTTAGTTTCCAATCCCTGGGGCATTAGTGTTTAGGTCTTGTATCTCCATTTGGAAGAGTGTATCTCAAGCTAAGTTGGACTAACTGAGCAGGGAAATGAGGGCACCAGGGAGATGAACAAGAACTTATACTACAGGAAAGAGTACAGACACTGGGGTTTCCTAAGTAGTAGAGAATACTTCAGGATAGAGTACAGACTCTACTCATCGAGTTCTTTCATTTTTTGTTTTTAAAGATATATATTTTGTGGGGGTTGGGCGGTAGTGCAGCGGGTTAAGTACATGTGGCTCAAAGTGCAAGGACCAGCGTCAGGATCCTGGTTTGAGCCCCCTGCTCCCCACCTGCAGGGGAGTCACTTCACAGGCGGTGAAGCAGGTCTGCAGGTGCCTATCTTTCTCTCCCCTTTTCTGTCTTCCCCTCCTCTCCATTTCTCACTCTCCTATGCAACAATGACATCAACAACAACAATAATAATAACTACAAAAACAATAAAAAACAAGGGCAACAAAAGGGAAAATAAATAATAAATGAATAAATAAGATATTTATTTTATCCACTGTGCCACCTCCTGGATCACAAAAGATATTTATTTTAATGAGAGGCATAGAGAGAATGGAAAACTGCTCAACTCTAGTTTACAGTGGTGCCAGAGATTGAACCTCAGACGTTTGATCCTCAAGTATAAAAGTCTGATGTGCTACTCGTGCATTCTTGTCCAAGAATTCTTTTCATGGTAGAAAATATGTGAAGATCATAGATCTCTGCTCAAAGGTTTTTTTTTTTTTTTTGCCTCCAGGTTTATTGGTGGGGATCGGTGCTTGCACCACGAATCCACTGCTCCTGTAGGCTGTTTTTTCCCTTTTGTTGCCCTTGTTGTTTATCGTTGTTGTTGTTAGTATTGTTGTTATTGTTGTTGGATAGGACAGAGAGAAATCAAGAGAGGAGGGGATGACAGAGAAGGGGAGAGAGAGACAGATGCCTGCAGACCTGCTTCACTGCCTATGAAGCAACCCCCCTGTTGGTAGGGAGCCAGAGGCTCAAACTGGCATCCTTAGGGGTCCTTGCACTTTGCTACCACTCAGCCCCCTCAAAGTAATTTTTAATTAAATATTTATTTATTTAGAGACACCAGAGCACTGCTCAGCTCTGGCTTAAGGTGGTACTGGAAACTGAATCTGGGACAGCATAACCATTATACTGTCTCCCCAACAAAGCTCAAAGTATTAAAGAGACCTTTTAAAAGTTTATAAGCACTTGACTTTAATGCACAGAAGCAAGTGACAGTGTACTAGAGTGGATCCTGGCAAGATTCAGTGGTCAGAGCCTACTTCCACCTGCTCCAGTCCTTCCAGTCCTGGCAAAGACTCCATCACTTCAGGCTATTTTTAAACCCAGAATACGAAGTTCCAGTTTAGAATAGGTTCAAATTCTTCTGATAATTTGCATGACATCCACAGAAGCAAAACTTCACTCAAAATCTACAATTGCCAGTCCAGTAAAAAATTAGAGAGAACTCTTATATGGTAGGGGAAGCAACAACACTGGTCTTGATTTTATTTATTTATTTACTTATTACCTTATGGTATATATGTAACAGGAGTCTTGAGAGAGTGTTACTTCTTTTGTCCTTAAACCCCAATATATAATTAGGTGCTTATGGGTCAGAAGTCACAAAATACATTTAGTCAGGCCATGCTGGCTTGCTGTGATCTTTTCAAACTTCATGCGAGGATAAAATGAGCAATATCAGCTTGCTAGTAACACAGGATGCATAGGGAAATGGGGTACAGTAGAAATGTGGAATGGGATAAAAGATCTCATTGACAAGTCTCAGAAGGAGAAAAAGCAAACAAAAATTCCCAGGCTGACTTTACTAAGAGCACTTTGGTCAAATCTTTATCCTTACTCTTCTACAATTAACGAATGAGAAATGGGAGGGGAGGGGAGTGGTATGTCTCCCCAAACAGAATTTTTCTGCCACCCACAGCAGGAGAAACCTGATGGTACTTCCAGAGCTCGCTTGAATCAGAGTGGAGGGGGCTCCCACACTGAATGGTGACTCACCTGTGAGATCATGTGATTATTCAAGGGTGGCTGTTGCTGAGGTGTGGGTGGGAGAGCAGGAAGTTGCTGCTGCTGCTGCTGCTGCTGCTGCTGAGCTGTACAAGGGAGAAGGCCCCGGACAGACTGGGATGAGGTGACCTGGTTACACACTTCGGGGGCACCTAGCACCATACCTAAAGCAAAGAAGAAACCCACCAAAAGCTGTAAGCACAGGTCACAAATATACTAACTCTGGAGTGTGCCCATTTATAGGGCTCCTCTCTTTCCTTGCTGTTTCTCCTCAGTCCTCTCCTGCCCATTCCCCCCTCTGCCGTGGGAAGATCCAAGCATGGGCTTAGAGGTATCTCTGCAGGTTTCTGCTGCCCATGAACAATAACCACCTTGACTATCAATGTTTGGTATTGAAACAAAGCAAATTGAGTTGCTGAGGCACTCCTTAAAGTGCCTAGAGTCTGTCCATCATGATTAGACAGCTGAGATGTATGTCCCACGAAGGTACAAGTTCCTAATTTTATTTAGTTATATTAGTGATTTAATATTGATTCAAAAAATTATAAGGTAACAGGGGTATAATTCCACAACATTACCACTACCAGAATTCTGTGTCCCCTTTCCCTCCATTAGAATATGCATTAGTTCTCCCAAGATCACAGATACAGGTTGATGATTATTTCTATAACTATATATATATATATGTGTGTGTGTGTGTGTGTGTGTGTGTGTGTGTGTGCGTGTGTGTTTTTTCTATGATCCTGCCTTCTCTTCCTTTTTAAGTTACACCTACTACCTTTGAGCATTTTCCCTCCTCTTCTCTCTCAGAGTCCTTAATGGACTTGAAGTTCAGAGCCCTCTAACATTTGCCCCTCTGGGAGTATAGACCAAAATTCTTTATTGAGTACAGAAGGTGGAAGGTCTGGCTTCTGTAATTGCTTCTTCACTAGACAGTGGATACTGGCAGGCTGATCTATACTACCAACCTGTTTCTATCTGCCTAATATATTATTTTTTTAAATTACTTTTATTTACTTATTGGATATAGATAGCCAGAAATCAAGAGGAAGGGGTGATAGAGAGGGAAAGAGACAGAGACACCTGCAACACTGTTTCACCAAAGTTCTCCCCCTGCAGGTGGGGATGGGGGACTGGAATCCATGTCCTTTACATTGTAACATGCACTCAACCAGGTGCACTACCACCCAGCCCATGCATTTATTTATTTATTTACTATCATATTTACCAGAGTACTGCTCCTTTCTGGCTTATGGTGGTGCAGGGGATTAAATCTGGGATTTTGGAGCCTCAGGCATAAGAGTATCTCTGCATAACCATTATGCTACCTTTTGTGGCCCAGGTTTCTGATCTCTCACGAAACCTGTCTTTGCTTTGATTTCTTCTCAACTTGCAGTCTTTCATAAAGTTGCTGAGAGGGCAACCTTGCCTCTCCAAGTACATGTGTTTATACACATGCACACCACTGCCAACCAAATATTTTTCCTGTTCTGTAAGTCATACACAAATTCGCACAAATCAATTTTACTAAATAGCTGGATACCATGTGCCAGGCATTATGTAATGAACTGTGAACACAAAGGCAAAGAATACAGTACTTGCAGCACAGGATATTCTGAGGGGCACTCCACATAATGATTACAATTTGATAAGGATAAGGCTAAGAATAAGGATAAAGATAAGGGACACATGAATGGTGTGAATAGAGGAGCTGGGAGATGGATTAGTGGGTAGAGTACATACTTTACTATGAGTGAGGACTCAGGCTCGAGTCCCCAGCACCACATGATAGCATCAATCATGGCACCAGGAGAAGCTTCATGAATATGGAGTGATGCTATGGTTATTTCTCCTCTCTGTGTATCTCTTTTCTTTTCTTTTTCTCTCTTTCTTTCTTTTTAAAAGATTTTATGTATGAGAAAGATAGGAGAAAAAAAGAACCAGACATCACTCTGGCACATGTGCTGCTGGGGATCGAACTTGGGACCTCATACTTGGAGAGTCCAAAGCTTCATCACTGCACCACCTCCTGGACTACCTTCTTTTCTTTTTCTATCTGAACTTAAAAAGAAAAACAGTAGGGGGTCGGGCGGTGGCACAGTGGGTTAAGCGCATGTGGCGCAAAGTGCAGGGACTGGCCTAAGGATCCCAGTTCGAGCCCCCAGCTCCCCACCTGCAGGGGAGTCGCTTCACAGGTGTTGAAGCAGGTCTGCAGGTGTCTATCTTTCTCTCTCCCTCTCTGTCTTCCCCTCCTCTCTCCATTTCTCTCTGTCCTATCCAACAATGAACAGCATCAACAATGGCAATAATAATAACCACAACGAGGCTACAACAACAAGGGCAACAAAAAGGGGGAAAAATGGCCTCCAGGAGCGGTGGATTCATGGTGCAGGCACTGAGCCCAGCAATAACCCTGGAGGGGAAAAAAAAAAAAAGAAAAAAAGAAAAACAGTAGACTGGGAGTCATGGAATTGTGCAAGTGTGAAGCCCTGGGACCAAAAAAAAAAAGCCAAGATAAGGAAGCAATGGTTCTTGGGGACACTTAAAGGAGTTAGGAAGTGGCAGAAAGGACAGGCTTGAAGGAAAACATGTTTGTCAGACTAGGAGAGGACAAAATTAATGCCATATTCAGGAAATGGTTGGAGGGCTGGAGGAGGATAAATGAAAGACTGGAGTCAGCCACCATCACTGGTCATCAGGAACAACATATAAACCCTTTTGTGGGCCTCTACAGGACCTGGTCCTCAACGTAGAACAATGTTAGAAACTGACCCTCTCCAAAGGGACGCTGGGCCAACATACTCTTCTGGTCCTGAAAGACGGGTCCTGAAATGAGTGCAGCCTAGAATGTTCCTAGTTATGACCATGGAATGTGAGCTCAGACAGACAAGGATGCAGAGGTCACACAGGCTCCTGTTCTGAATATGAATAGACATTGGCCCTAGGTTAGATGGGTGAGGTTTACAGTTACTGGTATTTATATACTTTTCCCATATTTGGGAGCTACTCTCTACCCAGATCCAGCTTTCTAGTCCTATTCCCAACTCTGAAACCATCTTCTCAGACAATACCTTCAGCCCACCTGCATGTTAGTTGTCAAGCTCAGGCAAAAATTAGCAAAGTCATGGGCCCCTTGGAATACCTAAAATAGACTTCTTAGCTTCTTCCAACATGAAGACCCCAAATCTCATATGCTGTATTTTTACCTTCAGTTTCCTGATTATTAAACACTTTGTTCTGCTTTATATCTTTTTAAATTTTTTAATTATTTATTTTCCCTTTTGTTGCCCTTGTTTTATTGTTGTAGTAGTTGTTGATGTCGCTGTTGTTGGAAAGGACAAAGAAAAATGAAGAGAGGAGGGGAAGACAGAGGGGGAGAGAAAGACAGACACCTGCAGACCTGCTTCACCGCCTGTGAAGCAACTCCACTGTAGGTGGGGAGCCAGGGTTCAAACTGGGATCCTTGAACTGGTCCTTGTGCTTGGCGCCACATGCACTTAACCAGCTGTGCTACCGCCCAACCCCCCTCTGCTTTATATCTTAATGCTTTTCAGCCACCAAGCTGCAAATACTACTATGACAACAACCTGACTTCCCTGGGCAGACGACCTCATCAATGTGTCCTGGAACCCCACATTCCCAGAGCCCTACCCCACTAGGGAAAGACAGAAACAGGCTGGGGGTATAGATCAACCTGCCTAGCAGAGAAAGAATTACAGAAGCCAGACCTCCCACCTTCTGCATCTCATAAAGATCTTTGGTCCATACTCCTAGAGTAAAAAACAGGGAGGCTTCCAATGGAGGGGATGAGATACAGAACTCTGGTGGTAGGAATTGTGTGGAATTGTATCCCTTCTTATTCCACAATCTTGTTGATCATTATTAAATCACTAATAAAAAAATTTAAAAAACTGCTCAAGGGAAAAAAAAAAAGAAAAACTGAAGTCAGGAAGTCAAGTTATATTTGGTAATTTGGACTTTATTATGGAGGGAATGCTGAAACATGAAAGTTTTTTTTAAGAAACGACTGACATGATTAGATCTAAACTTAAGGTTGGTCACTTGGTTCCAAATAGGGCTAAAGATGGGGTATGGAAACTAGTGTGAGGGTTAGTATCAACTAAATGAAATAAAATAAACGTCTAGGTAACGAAGGTGGTAGTGGTACTAGCAAGGAGGTAACAGAGAGACCAACAGCGTCCTAAAAGTCAGAGGCAAAAAACCTTTACCACTACTCATGCCCACTGAAGACAAGGCCCTCAGAACCTGTGAGATGAAATTCAAGAAATTCTTCAGAGGCAGGAAGATGGTACAAGGAGGTCCACTGGGCATAGAGCGCAAAGTGTCTTTCTGCTGAGAGTACAGCAGGAATAGGTGGAGTAGTTTACAAAGACGACCATAAGAACCACGGGTATTTACAGGGATGCCAGGTGTAACATGTGATTCTTCCCAGTGACTAAGCTCCCAAGCCACAACAGTATTTATTAAATTTCTGGTGTATTGGTTGCTACTGATGATGAATTATAAACAACTAAATAAACTCCCTGCTATATAAACCTTTTTAATTTCAGAGAGCACAGAATGAGAGTAGTTATCTATCTTTGTATATAAACTGAAACTATAGCTGATAGAGATGTCCTCTAAAAAATCTTTTAGTAGATTTTTTAAATATCTCAATTTTTTTTTAAATTTAGACACAGCTTGGAAATGAAATTTTAGATGGAGGCTGGCAAAATAGCTCACTTGGATAGTACATCTGCTTTGCCATGAGTGTGACCCAGATTTGAGCTTAGCCTTCACTGAGTTGTAGGATGCTTTAGTGTCTTCTCCTCTCTACTTTTCTTCTCTCTCTCTCTCTCTTTTTCTTGCCTCCAGGGTTATTGCTGGGTCTTGGTGCCTGCACTACGAATCCACTGCTCCTGGAGGCTAATTTTTTTTTCCATTTTGTTGCCTTTGTTGTCCATCATTGTTGTTATTAGTATTGTTATTACTGTCGTTGTTCAATAGGACAGAGAGAAATCGAGAGAGGAGGGGAAGACAGAGAAGGAGAGAAAGACAGACACCTGCAGACCTGCTTCACCACTTGTGAAATGACCCCCCCCCCATAGGTGGGTAGCCAGTGGCCCAAAATGGGATCCTTACGCCAGTCCTTGTGCTTCGTGTCATGTGCGCTTAACGTGCTGTGCTACCGCCTGGCCCCCTCTTTCTTTCCAGATTTGTTTGTTACTAGAAAGGATCAAAGCACCACCCTGGCAAATGGGATACTGAGGGTTGATCTTGGAACCTCATGCTTTAGAGTTGAAGGCTTTACCCATTGCCTCACCTCCTGGGCCCTAGTGCCTCTCCATATTGAAAAAGTCAGCCTGGAGCAATAAAGCCCCAGCAAGGGAAAAAAGAAAGAAAGAAAATCAAAATCAGTGTTCTGGGAGGTGGCACAGTGGATAAAGCACTGGACTCTCAAGCATGAGGTCCTGAGTTCAATCCCTGGCAGCACATGTACCAGAGTAATGTCTGGTTCTTTCTCTATCCTCCTATCATTCTCATGAATAAATAAAGTATTTAAAATAATAATAATAATTAAAAAAAGAAAATCAAAATCATAAAAGGGTCTCAAAAAAGACAATGGACTCAAGAAAGCAAATTTCTCCTTATCTGGCTGTGTTAGGTTTCCAGGACACCATATTTAGATCATGTTGTTGTTTCTTTTAATTAGTTTATTTATTTTTTATTAGAACAGAGAAATTAAGAGGGGCAAGGGAAGAGCAGAAGATAGGGAGAGAGTGACACACCTGCAGTACTGCTTTACCACTTGTGAAGCCCCCCAACAGGTGGGGACCAGGGGCTCCAACCTGGGTCCCTGTGCATGGTAACATGTGCACTCAATTGGGTGTGCCTCCACCTAGCCCCAGAACATGTTTTGTTAAAAGCAAGTAACAGATCTTTTGCAGAAGCTAAGCAGGAAATGATCTGCATGACATGGAAGAAGAGAAGTTTAGTACCTGGCCTGGAGAGTCTTCCTGCACTGCCACCTTTACTGTTCCCGATACTATCACCCCGGGTGAGGATAGAGATGCCACTGAAGCTGCTGGCTTTTGTGACCGGAGGCCGCATGCTACGGACAGAGCCATCAGAGTCCGTGCTGCTCCAAGGTCGTGGCTCCAGGGACTTGAGTTCGCTGTCTGTGCTGCTTTGGCGGCTGCTTGAGGTGCGGCTCAGCCCCTCACGGTTCCCCCTGCAGAGAGCACAGTGGTCAGAGCACCCCCCACCTACCACTTCAGTTGAAGGGCTAGGAGAGAGTTTATTTCTACTCTTTCAATAACAAAGAAGGGGTGAGGGCTGGGGGAGGATGGACACTGACTTCTTGCTAGTTGGCTGACCAACCAAAACTTGATGGAAGCAGACAGAACAAGATCCAGTACAATAAAAAAGAGAACAGAGGCCAATCAAGAAGACAGTGCACTGGCAACTAATTCAATACATCAGAACAGAGATGGATGGGAAACCACATATGCAATGCTGACATTGGCTGTGGTCCCTTCCCCACTCCTTGCAGGCATCCCACACATGCAGGAAATGGGGAAGGGGGAAGCACAAGGGTACCAGTTCCTTTAGAGAATTATAAAGATAATTAGACTCCTAGAAGTTACTACTGCTAGAAGGCAGTAGCGGTCAATGACATGGTAAATACCATTAACAGGCTTTCCACATAACATATTGAAGCCAGCAGAGGGTCAGGCATGGGAAGAGACTAGTGGACTCAGATTATTCTATAAAAATTTAGTCTAGTAGTCTGGAATTCACCCAGTCTGCTTTTTAAGATGTTTGTGTCTGTGTCTGGGAATGACTGGTCCCAGGGGCTCTATGGGCTAAAGTCCTCAGCATGGCCAAGCAAATATGCCTTTGAGACCCAGGATGGGGACAGACAGGAGTGCTGACTATGCCTAGCTGCTTCCATATTGCCCTGTGTTGCAAGAATAGGAATACACGGGATTTGAACCCACGAGAAATAGGATTCAACTTCTCTTATTTTGCTCTAGAAAACACCACAGTAACCCTGATACTATAATCATTAACTGTGATTATGAACAACCATATTCCTCAAAAGAACCAGGTTGATCTGAAAACCATTCGGTCTTATTGAGTTCATATTGCTTCTTAATCAACAAGCAATCAAGAATCAGGCATTTCCCTTCACTTTCCTCATTCCCAAGCACTAATGACCTAAGGAAAGCAAATGACAACAATTACAAAGATTTTGGCATGTACCCTGGGGTGGAATTAAGCAGAAATTACAGTAGTTTGGCATTCCCTTTTCACCACTCTACCTAAACAGAAAATCCCATTTCAATTCCCAGAGCTCCAAAGGCACTAGGGTTCATTCCAATAAAGTGTTTTCCCCAAGATGTTCAAGTAAAGAAAATGCTCTTTCTTTATTAGAATATCTGCCCCAAGGAAAATATAGGGGGAAATGTGAAAAATATATGCCTGGCTCACTATTATTCTTCCTTTGTTTCTTTCCATTTTATTAGGGAGCAAATGGTTTATAGCATAATTGTCTACATATAGGCATAACTTCCCAGTGCTCCATGATGGTGTCTGCAAAATATTCTCATCCCCAGCCCTTCCTCAGTCCCCCTCTTGCAAGTCCCTTGCTTTGGTGCCATATACCACACCCAATCCAAGATTCACCCTCTGCTCTCTCTTTCTGACCCTGTCTCCTGAGTTCCAGCTACATGTGAGGTCATCCAGTATTCATCTCTCTTTTCCTGACTCATCCCACCCAATTTTTCTTCAGGTTTCATCCAAGGTGAGGCAGAGATTGGGATTTTAGAGTTCCTGGTCTTTGATAGTTGGCCTTGGTTCACCAACACTGATAATACGGCGCTGTCCATTTTTCCCTGCTTTTCCTATGCATTTGACTTCTTTTACTGTTGTTACTGGTTCTATTCTACTGCTGATCACTTCCTTTAGAATTGGAGTCCCTTTGCTTCTTTTCATGCAGAACTCCTTTCAATAATTTTTGCAAGGCAGGACTGTTGATAGTAAATTCCTTCAATTTCTGTATGTTTAGGAAGATTTTTTAAAAATATTTATTTCCTTCCTGTTGCCCTTGTTTTTATTGTTGTTGTAGTTATTATTGTTGTTGTTACTGATGTCATCATTGTTGGACAGAACAGAAATGGAGAGAGGAGGGGAAGACAGAGAAGGGAAGGGAAAGATAGACACCTGCAGACCTGCTTCACTGCCTGTGAAGTGACTCCCCTGCAGGTGGGGAGCAGGGGGCTCGAACCGGGATCCTCACGCCATGTTTGGGAAGATTTTAATTTCTCCTTCATACTTGAAAGATAATTTGGCAGGACAGAGTATCCATGACAGACAATTTTTATCTCCCCCCCTTTCTATTTTATTGGATAGGACAGAAAGAAATTGAAAGAGATGGGGGAAGTAGAGAGGGAGGGAGACACCTGTAGACCTGCTTCACTGCTAATGAAGCATCCCCCCTAGCAGGTAGGGAGTGGGGCTCAAATCTGGGTCCTTGAGCATGGTAAGGTGTACCACTCACCATCTGTGCCCTCAATTTTCATTTTTTAATACTGTGAATGTGTCATTCCACTCCATTCTTGCCTCTAGGGTTTGTAATTAGAAATCTAATGAAAGTTTGATGGTTCTCTATATGTCAGCTTCTTCCTTTCTTTCCTTACAGCCTGCAATGTTTCTTCCTTGTCCTTATGTTTAGATAGTTTTATAGTGATACTTTGTGGTGTGAGCCATTTTGGATTCAGGAATGTGGGTGTTTGTTCAGCTTCCTGTATGTCTTATGTTTTGAATGCTGCCCAGTTGTGAAAGTGTTTCTGCTCTGATTTCTTTTTAATTAGTTCTTTTTTATAAACTTATGTTTATTTATTTATTATTGGATAGAAAGAGACAGAGAGAAACTGAGAAGGGAGGGGGAGATAGAGAGGGATAAAGACAGAGAGACACTCGCAGCACTGCTTCACCACTTGTGAAGCTTCCCCCCGGCTTGTGGGAACCAGGGGATTGAACCCGGGCCCTTGCACACTGTAATGTGTGTACTTAACCAGGGATGCAACTGCCTGGCCCCCTTATTTCCTTAAATATGCCCTCTTCCCCCTCTCCTTTTATCCTGATAACTCTCACACATTTGTTTTTCTCATGAGGTCTGCTATTTACAGACAATTGCTTCATTTTTCATGAACTTTCCCTCAACAGTTTGGCATTCAGAGAGTGTGGTGGTTTTAGCCCTGATATTCTCTCCTCAAGTTGATTTATTCTATTTACTAGGCCACTTATGTAAGATTTAACTCCATCCAAAGTGTTCTTCATGTCTTGTAGCTCTGTTCATAATTTTCTTTGTGCATCTTGTAGTTTTTGGTGAAATGATCTCTGAGATCCTGAATTTCTGCCTGTATGTTATGGTTAGAGTCTTGAATTGCCTTCATAGTAATCTTTCTGAATTCAAACTCAGACATTTTTTCCAAATCTTTCTGAGTTTGAACAGTCGATTCCTACTCCCACTCCCCACCCCCCATTTTTGGGAAATGTAGTTTTCTGTTCAGCCAGATGATGGCACTGTGGCTATGTTTATATGTCATGGTGGGGTGGGGGGGAGGGGAGAGTCTTCTGTATAATCCTGGGTGGGTTTAGATGGAATTGATTTTTCCCCTCATTTTATTTATTTATTCCCTTTTGTTGCCCCTGTTGTTTTATTGTTGTAGTTATTATTGTTGTTGTTACTGGATAGGACAGAGAGAAATGGAGAAGGGGAAGACAGAGAAGGGGAAAGAAAGACACCTGCAGACCCACTTCACCGCTTGTGAAGTGACTCCCCTGTAGGTAGGGAGCCGGGGGCTGGAACTCGGATCCTTGCACTGGTCGTTGTGCTTTGCCACGTGCGCTTAACCCACTGCGCTACCATTAAACTCCCAATGGGAATAATTCTTGTTGCTTTATTTCAGATTGTACTCTGGCCTTTGGTAGCCCTTTACTACAGTCTGGCAGGCTGCAATGTTTTAGTTTCTGACCAGGATTTTTTCTCCTTTCTCAGGCTGAGCCTGTGTTCCACTATGTATCTACCAAAATGGCACTTGCTGCCAATTACTAGTCCAAGCTGTTTTAGTCGGGAAAGTTTGCCTTGCGCCCCTCACCACAAGCGCCTGTACCCACCTGTGGCTCTGAATTTCTCCAAACGTTGTGTCCATTTTTGGTTTCATTTTTGAATTTTTATTAGTGATTTAACTTTTGCAAAGTTATATGATTTCAGAGACATAATTTCATATCCATATATGGTTTAAGTCACTGCATCCTTCACCAAAGTCCTGTACCCCCAGCTCCCAATAACCACTATAATTCTCACAAAATCTGAAAGACAATATTTTAGTTTTTAGCCAAACCAGTCATGGTGAACTAAAAACACACTGGCATGACTAGGTAGGACTATGCTAATTCTTTACTGAAACCCAAGAATGGAGATAAAATCTGAATGCTTCTTTTTATATATTTAGAATAAAGGACTGCAAAACATCCCTATCTCCTTAAAACTTTACTCTTTTTCCTTTTGGGATGTCAAAGTAGAATGGGAAACAGGAAAGAAGTATAAATCAGAGTCTATCCAGGAATAAGTAGCACCAGACGTGAAGTGAGAGCCAACAGTTCTGTCTCAGAAGTAAGTGCACTATTGATGGAACTCAATAAAGATGTATTGTGGAATAAGGGGTTCAGCAAGGGCAATAGATGACATTGTTCATTGGTTATTAGAGCTTGAATTTTTCAAGATAAATCCTAGTGGTCTTTTACATTTAATCAAACACTATAGTAGCTATTAGGATAATTTTGGCATTTATTTACTCTTTCTACCAGATATAGACAATGAATGAATCAACTTTAAAACAAATACACTGGGAAGCTTAGGCCAAAGTGGCAGTACTTCTGTATTCATCTAGTTCCCCCAATAGTGATAACCAAGTGCTCAAAATGTATATTGTCGGGAGTCAGGCGGTAGTGCAGTGGGTTAAGTGCAGGTGGTGAAAAGTGCAAGGACCAGCATAAGGATCCCGGTTTGAGCCTCCCAGATCCCCACCTGCAGGGGAGTCCCTTCACAGGTGATGAAGCAAGTCTGCAGGTGTGTATCTTTCTCTCTCCCTCTCTGTCTTCCCCTCCTCTCTCCATTTCTATCTTATCCAACGACGACATCAATAACAACAACAATAAAACAACAAGGGCAACAAAAGGGAATGAATAAATAAATAAATATTTTAAAAATGTAGATTGTCTGATGATCTTCTGACTAACTTGGGTAAATATATACACCTCCAAGACTTAGAAAATGTAAATTGAGTCTCAGTCATAAAAGACATCAGTTTTTCCTCTCTACAACTAACTTAATCTCTAGTCATATCTTTCAACTTCATTAAAAACAAAGCAGTTAAAGGAAAGCCACCAGACTCAATTCTGAGTAATGCATGAGGTTGTGTGTTGGAGAGTTGGGGTGAAGGAGAGAGAGCACTCATACCTCATACTGTTATGAAATCAGAACTGACTTAGTTTCGAGAAGTAGATTTTGTGCTGATGAAAAATCCAGTTTATTGTGGCCTGGGAATAGGTAGAGATGCCTGTGGAAGAGTTGGCAATAAACGTCAGTAAGCTTAACTATGGTTTATTTATAGTTGAATAGAATTATCCCCCAAACTGGGAAGTTGTTGTAGTTATTGGCACTGTGGATAATGGAATCTAGTGTGTTTTTGGAATCTGATTTGTTTCATAACTTGGGAAGAAGGATATAAAGCAGTTAGAGAAGATCAGCTTCTAATCATCAGAGTTCAGGACTAGTACCCAGAGGAAGAAGTATATTCCTATGAGTTCATGGAGTTGCATTTTAGATGGCTTGGATTTGTATTCAAAAGTCAGCATGGAAAACAGCTTCTTAGAATGAGGTCTGGATAGAAGAGTGCTATACCTGCTCACTAGATCCTTCTGTTATCTGTAGAGTTTGATGTCATTTGATGCTCCACAGCACTAATGGGGGCATTATTCTTAGCAATGAATCTGAACTTGAGCTCTGAATACAACACTACTCAGAGAGGAAGAGGTCTTGTTCATATAGAGTTTGTGTGACATGGTAAAAAGAACCCTGGACCTTTATCAGTCAGTCCCAGTTTGTCACTAATAGCCCAATAAACTTGTGCTAGCCACATAATTGCTCTGTTTCTGTTTTCCTAATGTAAACAAACTTACCAAATCAGCACCTGGGATAACTGAGTTAGCTACAGTATATTTTAACAACCACAAAGCATTAAGTTACACAAAGGAGTTAGTTTAAAACTGTTTGTTACAGATATTCTGGCATGGTTTATAACTCTACCTGCTGTATACAATATGAAAGTGAGACTGATTTTTTAAACATTTACTTATTTATTTATTTATTAATGAGAGGGCTAGGAGGAGAGAGAAAGAACCAGACATCACTCTGGTACATGTGCTGCCAGGGACTGAACTCAGGACCTCCTGCTCGAGAGTCCAGCCCTTTATTCACTGCACCCCTTCCCGGACCACGAGACTAATTTTTAAGGGGAACTATATGCATCTTTACTGCCAGAAGCAATGTAGAGCCTTCTCTGTCTGGTCACTTTAGATGGAGCTCAGGGTAGATGATGTAGGAGATTTGGAAAGACTGATAAATCTTCTATCCCAGAACAGGAAATCTCATCATGCCAGTTCTCACATATTTCAGACTAAGCTTTTACACTGATGATTTAGACTGCTAAGAGCTCTACCTAATTTGAGTAGTTCAATTCCTATCAAGTTTAAAATTCCAAAACAAAGAAGTCTTTTAGAAAGGATTAGTTCTGAATTCAGTTATTAAATGCTCTGATTCTCTGTGACCTAGTTTTTTCCTTTGCTATATGGGGAAGAGTATACTTCATAGGAGTTAGTGTGCTTCTCCTCAGCATTGTCTTGTATAATTCTGTGGGGTACGACTAACAGACTGAAATGAAAGGGATAATCTATGACTGCTTTGTGGAAAAAGGAAAAGGTAATATAGCTGTTTTCACTAGCATTAAGAACAAGTCATGGACAATCATATAAAAGTCATGCTCTCGAGCTCATTCTAAGGTAGACATTGTCCTAAAGAGTATATACTATTCTTCTTCCTCTTCTTTCTCTGGTATCAGAGGTCAAACTTAGGCCTTGTAGATGCAAAGCATATATGTACCACTACATCCTTGGCAATATATATATGTGTATATATATACATATTTAATATTTTATTTTGTTTTTGAGAGAGATAAAGACACAGAGAGAAACACCAGAGCACTGCTCAGCTCTGGCTTATGGTGGTGCAGTGATTGAACCTGGGAATTTGGAGCCTCAGGCATGAGAGTATGTTTGCATAACCATTATGCTATCTACCCCCACCAATATATATATTCTTATATATATTTATTTTTAATAAATATATATTTTATTAAAGGTAAAAATATGATATGTGCTGAGTCAGGGGTAAATTCTTCACATTTTTTTCACAGATTCAGAAAAGGCAGCAAGAAGACACCCACTCTTTTACTTTAATATAAATACACCCTTAGATCCAGTAGATTTGGGGAGAGCATTATCTATCCTAGACACACCTATTTCATCCTGTTTACCACTTATCCAGGACTTAATGATATTAGCAACAATAAAAATAAGTAGTTGAGCAGAAGCTACTTTTAATGGGAAAGAGATCTATTTTGCAGAAACCACATATTGAATTATTCCACAAGCAGCCATGCATGGAGCAGACTCACTCTGCTGAAAAACAAACTGAAACTGGAAAAAAGAAAGAAAGAAAGAAAGAAAGAAAGAAAGAAAGAAAGAAAGAAAGAAAGAAAGAATCCAAACAAACAAACAAACAAAACCCAAAGAAAGATATAGATCACACAGAAGTACCTAAAAATCTGCCTTCTCTTGTGAGAGCTAGAAGAAAAGGCTTCTTTGGAGAGTCTGTTGGTTAACATCAAAGAAAAGCGTCATTACAGGATTATATTAACCTCACTGACAAAGCTCAATGAGAAGCAGGGAACATGCTAAGTGGTACTAACCTGATGTCATTTAGATATCCGTTCTGGCCAGTCTAGGTGAGGGGGAGAAAATGGAAAATAACTTATAAGAAAACAGCATGGCAAAACCGAAAAGGGTGTCCATGATGCTATGAATACCCAAGGTCCTCAAACCAAGCTCACCCCCCAACAGAGAGAGAGGGAGCAGGGACAGGATGACCCACACCCCCACACCCAACCTAACATCTCACCTTTAATGGGAAAGAGCATTCAGCGTGTTTAGCCTTCCCATAGAGTATTTAAAAAGAGAGGTTGATAAAGAAAGGTTGGGGAGTATGAAAAGGAGGAAGAGGGAAGTATCAGTCTATTAATTTCTTTTTTAGCTCTAATTCATTCTTTTTTTTTTTTTTTTAGAGATAAGCTGAGCATAATAAGTGGTATGCTTGGTCCTAAAGAGTGTGTTCAAAGGAAGGGAAAAAGGGAGACAAGAGAAGAAAATTTAGTTTTCTGGTAAATCATCCTCACAGACTATTCCATTAATGTCCTCTACAATGGCCAAAATGAAAGACATTCTGGCCTGAGACCCAAGGAGAGTAAGAAATTGGGAAAGCAGGTAATTATCAGAGCATAGAAAAATGAGAAAGTTAAAAGCCTGACACATTTCTTTTAGGGATCATTTCCTGACAAAGCTACTGAGCTGAGTGAAGTAAGCATATGGTGGACTCCCAAACCTTAGAAAAAGGTACCAAGAGTGTCCAGCTGCTGGGCAGAGTGGGCTCCACACACCGTAGAGCCTATATGGAGCAGCTCTCCCAATACACAGCTTGGGCTTCAGAGAAGGCTGCAGTGGCAGCATTTCCATCCAAATACCCTTCTTGCCACTTCTCTTTCTTTTGGCTTGCCTTTTCCTCTCTTCTGTCCCAATCAATAACTCCACTCTTAATCAGCAACCTTTAAGTGGACAGGTTCTTCTTCACGTGAGGATTTCTGGAGTATGGTGGGTTTTGACCTCCTTTCTAAGCTAGAACTTCTGAGATTTCTGATGCCTCTACCTCAGCAAGAGTTAGAAAGTGATAAATCCACAAGGATTTAACAAAGAATACATACATCAGTAGAGGCTTGAGAGACTAGAAATAAGGAGAAAAAAAGGAGATAAGAACTATTTTGACTTTGTTATGGTTGCAGGTACATATATTATAGTATTGTTGATAATTAGCCCTAATACCCTATTAAAAGTTGTTTGTTCTTTCAGAATATCTGTGGCCTTGATAACGGGTGGCATGGTGGGACAATGATTTTCCATGTGCCAGTGAAACAGAGAGCTCCCTATGATGTCACTGGTATATTTTTTGTTAACCAGAACTCCGCTAAATTCTGGCTTATGGTGATGCTGGAAATTGAACCTGTGGTCTCTGGGGCCTCAGGCATGAAAATCTGTTGCATTTCAGATGGTGTTATCTCCCTGGCTGCTATATTTTTTTAAACCAGAGCACTGCTCAGTTCTAGTTTATGGTTGTGCTAGGGATTGAACCTAGGAAACACAGACATGAAAGTGTTTTTGCATAACCACTGTGTTATCTCCCTGTATTCCTATTCCACAGCCGACTAGACTATGGAGAGGAGGTTTACTTCCAGGGTTAGAAGCACGGACTGTGTTGTGGGAGTGAGATCACCTGCTCTTTTAATAGCTAGTTAGTAAGATCTTTGGTAACTACTTAAGTCTTTCTACGTCCTACCTTCTCATTTATAAAATGAAGAAAATGAGGCTCAGTGTGAGGATTAAATTAATTTATGAAAAGTGCTATGAAAGTGCAGAAAGACAATAAGCACTAGAAGTGGTTGCTATTATTATCCACCAACATGATATGTCATCACTGGTCATAGTCATATATGAAACAACTTGTCTTATTCCATCCAACTGATTTGGGCTTAGAAGGTTTGTTGTGTTTTGGCTACAATGAGGATCCTTGGAATATTTGGATCTTCTGAGATGATAGAGCAAGTTCATTAAGAAATTCTGTTTCATTAATGTTGGAGATAGTGCTTTTCTGAGTTAGGTGATGATGAAAATATAATTCTTTTGTGATGCTGGGATTGAGAGAACATGGAAATGGGAGCAGTGTCTTAAGTATATTTGTTAGAGCTGGTTTTCTTTTGACAATGAAAGGAGGCTAGCTTCCTTCTTTGTTGATAATTTGGCAGTACTAGTACTTGAAATTTCATTTTCTGGAGATTTTTTTCCTGGCTTGCCTATCCACAACCTTTCCTGAATTTTTTTTTTTATATATACTTCCTTTCAGTTAAGTAGATAAAGGCTACCATATACAGAAGTATCAGGTATATCTGATATGGCCACAACTCTTAAGAATAAAGTTACATAAAATAATTCATGTTGCCTTTTAGTTTATGGAGTTAGTCTATACTAAAAACTGAGGTAAGAAATGTAGGAAGAGAGAGACTTCCTATTCAGGTAGAGACTGGAGGGAATGGTACATGTGGAATGTGGAGGTCACAGAAGGAATGCCAGATCTGTGTTATAACAGTCACCATATCCTAAAAATGAGGCTAGTCAAATAAGATGAATGTATAGGTTGTGTGGATACTAAGTCTTCCACTTAGAAGCAAAGATATCTAAAATGGACAGTGGAAGTGAAAGAGGGTAAGCAGGAGAAGGGTTTGACAGGTAAGAGACAGGGCCCTTACATAAGCCCTGCCAAAACCATTTCTATTTTCAGTCTAATTATATTTACCAAATTCAGCCACTCCATTTGTTCTCTTTGTATATCATACAGCAGACTGTATTAAAAATAATACAAACAAAAATCTGCAGCTTTTCAATAAGCCACATTTCAAACTTGAGATCAAGTCTGGGCTGGCTGATGTTGGTTAAAAAAAATAAAAATAAAAAAGACACAAAACATTTATGGAGGGAGTTCATTCCAGTCACAGTCCCAAAGATTAAGAGCTAAAAGCTATGGGCTGACAACTCTCAGAAACTACACTTACCTCTCGGGCAAATATTCTCTCTCGGACCCTTTGATATTCCTCCTCTCTCTCTTCTATTGACTTGCTCCTCCTTCCATCCTGCAATGGAACTCTGATCTAGATCGATGAGCAGAATTAAGCTAGTTAAGTTCTCCTCGTACTGCAAGCTCACTGCACACCAGCAAGGAAGAGAAACCAGGAGAGTTTACAGTTGCCATAAAAAAAAAAAAATGAAAAAAAAAAAAAGAAAGAAAGAAAGAAAAAGAAAACTTCCAGCGTTGGACAGATTTCACTGGGTACACCTGACCATGCAGTTTGGGAGATCAGGTTTTGTGGGTGGTTGGGGGCCTCTCCATTTCCCTACCCCCTCCCCCAAGTATCAAGAACAACAACTATTTATAAAGATTATGTTGCTTCCCTGTAGTAAACAGGTACTCTCCAGTCAGCAAAGATCAAGAGAATAGCCCAGGGAATAAATAACATTACTTTGGAGGGAAAGCAAGGGATAGGAGGAAGCTAGAGAAGGAGAAGAAATATGCATTTAGTAGAGCTGAATACAGAGAAGAATTTTATAGAACTAGCACTTAACTTTATCCCTTCTTTACTCATTAATGCCATGGTCTGAAGACCCAAGTCACACACAGCTCAGCAAAGAGGGCCTTGGAAATGAAATCCCAAGGACGAAGCTAAACTTAAAGCTTAAGCACTTTTTTTTTTCCATCTTAATTATAGCCACTGGAGGGAGGGAGAGAAATTACAGAAATAGGAAAGAGAACAGGGTAACACAAAGAGAAAAGAGAAAGAAAAGGAGAATTGAATAGAAAGAAGGATGGATAGAGAAGGGAACAGATAAATAAGGTTTGGTGGAGGGAGGGGGATGGCAAAAAAGGAAAAGGAAATGGAGGACAGAGAACCTTACATTCTCAGAAAAATGAAGTGAGGTGACTAGAAGGGATGGCTGGGCAGATCACCGCCTCTGATAGCCTGCCGTTCAATTTTCCTGTCATTCTTTCTTAGGTTATGAGTTGTGAGCACTGCCCTGGCAAGGGCGATACAGAGTATCCTTTTCCATACTGCTTTTGAAGGCAAGGAGCTCTGAGGGAGATAACCTAGTAAAATTATGTCATCAGGTTATAAAAGATTCTGACCTTTAATCCAGAGTCTTTGAAAGTTTCAGATGAAGCAACCAAGGAGACCGCTGTCTTAGGCTGATCTTCCTGATCTTCACCCATCTCCAGAGGTAGGCATAGCTTCAGCTGTATCAACTCTGACTAGGTTTAGTTCTCACTAGCCTTAAGAACCTAAATTCTGGGGCCAGGAAATAGTTTACCCGGTAGAGTGCACACTTTACCATGCACAAGGGTCCAGGTTCAAGACAGAGCACCCGCCATCATCACCACGTAAAGGGGAAGCTTCACACGCAGTGAAGCAGCACCATGATGCCTTTCACTCTCTCTCTCTTCTCCCTCTTCCTCTCTGTCTCGTACCCTCTACTCAAAAAAAAAAAAAAGAAAAAAGAAAAATAGTCGACTGGGAGTGGTAGAATCACAGTCATAAAGCCCTGATGACATTAAAAAAAAAAGCAAACCCCAAACTGGATTCTATTAAATGTTCTCAATCCAAGAAGACACAGAATCTCAAGTTGCTATATTATCCTCAGCTCCTAGCACTGATAAACTAGTAGCAAAGTAGAAAGAGCACAATATACTCTGAGGTCAGTAGATTCCTAGTCTTGCTGATTTTTTGTGATGTGACTTCAGGCAAATAACTATCTCGTAACCTCAGTTTTCCTATGCTTAAAGTAGGGCTAATAACCCATATCCACACTGAGTTGCAGAGAAAGTTATAATAAAAGAGATAATGTATATGATGTGTTTAGAATAATGTCTAGTTTCAGGGAAACATTCTAAAATAGCAATTACTGTGTTTATTAATAACATTAGGGACAGAAATTGCACAGAGCCTACCCTATTATAGATCAAGCCTGAAGCTGAGAGATGAAACATTTACAACAGGAACAGATTCCACTCAGCCCCAATTAACATTAAGGCCTTAATAATTCCTGATCCACAGGGGAAAAAAGGGGGGTATGGGAAAATGGAAAGAAGGGCATCAGGATGGAAAGGCTCTTTTAAAAAGTTAGTTGTATTTTTACATGTTTCATTGGTGTTTTTAATTAGTCCCAGCATATTTGTCCACAACAGATAATGACACTTTCCTCAACAGGCCTCCCTTAAATACTCAAGTAGCAAATATGAAAAGTCATGGTCTCAAAACCATACAATATTTCAATAAAACTTTTGATACCTCTAGTGGTAATTATCATTAATTAGTAAGACTATTATTGGCTCTACCCAACAATGCTTTTAAAACCTTAATCTTAGTTGTCAGCCTAGCCTCCTTTGGAGGCCAAGCAGAAGTAGACTAGTCTAAACTATGTATGTGGCTAGTAAAACTAACCACTAAATAAACACTATCTTAATAAAGGCAGGGTTAGAAGTCAGAACAATAGGCCCATAAGTGAAAGGATGGGATAGGTTGTTCTCTTCTTATTTCCATAGGAGTGGACAAAAAAGGAAATACTATCTGAAGTTCCCAGCATCAAATGTCAAATAAACTCACTCACCTTGGTAGAAGGAGTTGGGAAATGGCTAAGGAGTTTGTAGAAGGGGCTAAGAAAAACCTTTATAAGTAGGAAAATTAGGTTACAAGTTTTGCCAGTTCGAGGCTAGTCATAAACTAGGATAAGAGTGAAAGGAGAATAAAGTACTTTTTTCTCTTTTTTTATTATTTACAAAGAAATTCCTAACTACTAAAGAAAAAAAAAAAAAAAAGAAGTCAGCTGAATCAAGGCTAAAACAGGGAAGGCACTTCCTTTGTCCCAAAGTGACATGGAATTATAAGTCAGTGGCAGAACCAGGAAGTTCCAATCCAAATAAGAAAACCCAGCAAACCTCAGCACCATGTTTCTCTGAGCCTACATGGGTGGCTTTTAGCTCAACAAGTGTAGTCAGCCATTAATAAGTCAACATAAGCCAATACCAACTCAGTACAGCTCAATATATTTTTACATACTAAGATACTTCAAGTTTCCTCCACCCTACAAAAATTCTTCTCCCCTCCCAGTTTCTCTTATTGCAATCTCTCTCTAATCCACCCCTTCCCATTCTTCACCTGGTTATCATCTCGGTCCATACTGGCATCATCTCTCTTGAGAATGAATCTCTGTTGAAATTCTGTATTCTTCTCATCTTTTATATGTTCTGAGAACCTCTGTTCAGGGCTGAGATTGGAAAAGAAATGTGCAAGGAAGGGGGGGGGGAGATCTTTTAGCTAAGAAGCAGACCTTCTAGTATAGTCCTTTTAAATTCCAGAGTTCCCACTCAGAACTTCTAAAATCAAGTGCCCAAAACACATCAGGATGTTCTTAATAAAATACGTGAAGTTTTTTCTTCACATATCTATAGCTTGGTGATCACTTGAGAACTCACCCACACTTGTCTCCAAGTGTGTGCTCTTGCTCTCTCTTGCGATAAACCTGAACTAGCCACTTCAAACAAACAAACATATACTGTCTCCCTCCTAAATTATAGATATTTGTCCTTTCATCGAAGGTAAAGAGAGGTCAGAGGCCTCTAGATTTTGTCTTCAATGCCTTAAAATGGACAGAAATAATAAAATCCCTCTCCCTAGAGACATCTTGATCCTATATCTTCCTCTTTCACCCCAAAGACTTTCTCAAGAAAGTCTTCCTAATCTGTGGTTTCTTCACTTACATTCTTGTGTTACTGGTTTTGTTGATGATGACAGCTTTTCCAGTTTGATCAACATTGTGGTCCATGCCAAAATAGGCAGCTACCCGGTGTAATAGCATCCGGTGATAGGAGGTCATCTGAGGAAACTTCTTAAACTGGTTACTGGAGGGAAGATGGAGGCAGGGAGTATAATAAGCATAAACAACAACAATAACAAACACTTATGTTTTTTCCTAAAGGTACCTCAAGTGGGAGATTAGGAGAAAGAAAAATAATACAAGGAAGAGAGAGATTTACTCACTGGCAGTGAAAAGTTCTCTCAGCACTTTTATCTGCATTATTTTATAGATTACTTCAACTCACTGTCCTCATTAAAACTACTCCTTAAATCATAAAGTTCACCCACCAGGATGACATTTTATCAAGAAAAGGGGAGATATTTAAGAATGACAAAAATATGGAATAAGTGCTGGCTATTTAATAGATTTAAATTTTTCCAACTCAAAGTCTATTCCATAAAAGTTTCACATAAATTTCATACAAACACTTTTTAAGGCATTCTGACTTTTTCCTAACTCCTTTTTATTTTTAGTGAATAGTTGTTTCAAAGTTTAGATTTCAAGGGAACAATGAATAGAAGATACTTGAAACTGTTGCTAAATTTCTTTCTAGAGCTCCCTCCCACCTCAAAATACATATTTCATTCAAGTAACTTACTTGTTGTCATTAATAAATTCCAGAATCTCCTGTTCTAATTTTAGCAGCATCATTCTGTCCCTGTTTTAAAAAGATTAAAACAAGAGAAAAAGCAGCCCTCTCATAGACACTGAAAGTAAGGATAGAAAATACAACCTACCTACTTCACAGAATCTGAAGAGAGAACTAGACCCAAATACCTACACGGATCTGTCTTCCATTATTATAAAAAAAGAAAAACAAACAAGTTCACATTCTAAAGATCCTCTTCATATATTTTGCTTTCTATTATCTGAAACTTATTTCTCTTGGTAGTAATATTCATATAAGAACATACTTTTTACTAGTAAATATAATCATTACACTACAGTTCATATGTTTTATTAAAGTTCTAAAAACAATTGTGATTGAACCTATGTAACCATCATTTTTCTCCTGTGCTTTGAAATTGCACTCCCAAGCTTTCAGACTTTTCTTCCATAGCATTTTTCTCAACAATTTTGAAAGCAGAAACTTCAATATGAAAGTATCTGGAGTCCTTCAGAATAAGAAATTACTCTGAAGATAAAAAGGTGTTGGGGGGGGTAGGCATCCTAGACTTTAATAATAGAAAAATTTTGAGATGTAACTTGGCTTCATGGGTATCCTACTGGCTCCTCATCCCTTTTCCCCCTTCCATCAAAACATATTATTACCTTGGATTCTTTTTCAGTGTATTTACAAGAAATTCATGGAGGTCTATTCCAGTGGAGTCAGTGTATTCTTGGCTGGAGTCTAGAACCACCACAACAAAAGAAATATAAAATAAATGAAACTGTCTTGCATTGTATCTAACCCAAACAGAAGTCCACAACCTGCTCAAGAGAAATAAGATTTGGAAAGCAGAATCAAACTTCAGAGGTTTCAGCTTAAAAAACAGGATGACCTTTCCATCCCCCTCAAGATTTCCCCCTGACAATGACAGAAGATAGAATTTGGGTCACAGTGTTGCATCAGTATAATAATGAAATGCTATTTGACCAAAGTATTACTCAATATCCTGCCAAAACAAAGTACTTAAGGAAACAAAGTACTACTTAAAGAAAATAAATTCCAGGTAAGAGCAGACAATGCTATATTTTCCAGAATCTTAGCATATACACGCACTTATTGGTTACCATATAAAAGCATTCACTTTGTAAATTTAAGATTTTAATCTCAAGGTTGCCTTTCCCTCTCAATTATTATTTTTATGAATTGTGTCTGATAGTAGCCCAAAGGCTTAAGACCACAAGACAGCTTAATGATTAGATTATTTTTAATAATAAATCTATATTATTAAAATTATTCCAGGTATCCTAAAACCATAATATAAATGGTATCTGGGGAATCTTCTATCAGTGATGATCCATATGTCACTGTTTATTCCAAAGAAAATCAGAATTTAGTACAATGTCCTCTTAAGGATAAAGTCAGTGCAGTTACAACTGCTCTCTGTAGGGTGTGAATCCCAAAAACAGGGTTGGATAAAGCAGCAAAGAAAGTAACCTAGTTAGGTTCCTCCCCAAGCAACCATACAGATTGTTAGCAATCTCTGAAAGCAGGACACTACATGCTGTTGGGTCAGAAGGTACCAGGTTTCAACATGGTAAGAGAAAGGATACCACAGAGTCAGACCCTGAGACAGCCAAGAGAAGGGGAAAGTACTGACCTCTAGATAGCATTTTCCTTGGAACCTTTTCTTTATTTTTGTCCTTGTCTTCCTTTTCAGAGCCATCTTTTGTAGATTTTTCTTCCTCTTTGTCAGAGGGGCAGCTGATGTGCAACTGAATTATATCCTTGGGAGAAGGGAAAAAAGGAGTTTGTTTGCTGCAACTCCCCTGGAACTCAAAAGCAGCAAATCTTGGAATGGCAATGTGCTCTTATTGAAGAGAGTATTTTATTAATTGTATTAGCTTTTGTTCTACTAAAAGAGTAGAGCCCAAGCCTTTTCTGCCAACAACCACCAACTACTACACAGAGAGCTTAAGGTACACTAGCTGCTCTTGGCATAGGAAATGGGAAGCGGCAATGGTTCTAACCACCAGGGTGGGGAAAAGTGTGGGTGGGAAAACAAGATCTAGTCTTGGGATCTCCTTGCTGCATCTTCCTGGTGGCCCAGGTGTGGAGCCTATACTTTGTGCTCTTATTCATGCCTCCCTTACTGCAACAGATTGCTTTGAAGCTCCTTCTACTTTATTTAGAAACCCAGTGTTGATGCTATGGTTGCTATACTACATTTTACTAAACAACTACCACATTCAAAAGTTATACTTTCTCATAACAAACCTACCTGGGTTTCTAGTGGCCCATCTGCAAATGGGACAGAGGATTCTTCACATACAGCTAGGCTGCGCACCAACTTCAGCTTGGAGTTAGACTGAAAAAAAATCAAACATGTATATTCTCTTGGTGGATTGTTGGTATGCTTCTAATTCTGCTTCTAAAAACCTCTTCTGTTTCATTTGGTTTAATCCCCTCTGCTTATCACTGCATTCTATTTACATAACCACTGTATTCTATTTACATAACCACTGTTAACAAGCACCACCTTCCCTCCAGGGCATTGGTGGTTCAGTGGTAGAATTCTTGCCTGCTCCGCCCCCTCTCCTTGTCACACCCTGATTTTCACCAGTCACTTTTCTCTCTACCCTCTCTGTGTCACATCCTGTTCACACCCTACTTGGAAAGTATATAAGGACAGCATTGTTCGTTTTAGATTAGTTTTAGTTTAGCTCGGCTTAGATTGTGCTGCGTTCTACATGAATAAAGAGATACTGCGTACAGCTCAACCATGAGTCCCGGGTCGTCTGTCTCCAGTCAGTGAAGCTCAGCCCGGCAGTGGATATTTAGGTAACTTTCGGCTGAATGGAGGGCATTCTCTTGGACTCTGTTAGTTGCTGCTTCCATTTGAAAAGAACTCACAGGTTCTTGTCAAACAGGTCTACTTGCCAGTTAGTGATTCACTTGAAAAATAATTCTGCTTACAAACTATAGACATATAAAAACAAAACAGGTATGGAGCCAGGTGGTGGTGCACTTGGTTGAGCACACATTACGATACACAGGTTTGAGCCCCAAGTCCCCACCTGCAGGGGGAAATTTTTGTGAGTGGTGAAGCAGGGCTGCAGGTATCTCTCTGTCTCTCTCCTTTTCTATCTCCCTCTCCCCTCTGTATTTCTGGCTGTCTCTATCCAATAAATTATTAAAGATAATCTAAAAAAATCATCACTATCCAAGGTAAAAACAAACAAACAAAAAACAGCTACTTTAAGGCCAGGGATGTAATCTAGCACTATATACTATACATATGATTTATCTCTGGCACCATTCCCCACCCATACCTACTCACTCTGCCCCCTCAAAATACTACCACCACTACCCACAAAACCCAGTTACATTAGCCAGGGGATGGGGAAAGAAAAGTTGATTTGCTTTCCGCTATGACCCAATGTGTTCCAACTTCAGACTCAGAAATTAATTGAGAATACACAGCAACAGAATTTAGTAGGATGACAATGGATCTAAGAGGCAGGAATTTTAGCTTTAACTCCTCGTTTTGTATTTATAAGTTCTGAGATCCTGAGAAGATTACCTGACCTCTTTGAATTTTCATTTTTCCTCAATAAACTGGGACAGAAATACTTAAAAGAGTTGTGACACTTTGGTGACATAAAGTATGTAAACATACATACCAGAAAGATCTAAAATTCACTCTGTAAGTTACTGATCTCTTACAGACCTCCAAATTTACAATTTGTAGAGAGCTCATTAGAAATCTAACCCAAATAATCTGCTGAGAGTTGTTGTTGTTGTTGTTTTACCAGAGCACAGCTCAGCTCTGGCTTATGGTGGTGCAGGGGGTTGAACCTGGGACCTTAGAACCTCAGGCTTGAATGTCTCTTTGCTTAATCATTATGCTATCTTCCTGCTCCTGCTGAGAGTTCTTAAGATAAAACTTAAGGTTTACAGTACACACAAAAGCAAAAAAAAAAAAAAAAAGTATGTATGTTTCAGCTATAGGGGCCAGGCAGTGGCACACCCGGCTAAGTGCACACATTACAGTGCACAAGGACCCGGGTTCAAGCCCCCTGTCCTAAGCCTCCCCCCATCCCCCGCCAGGGAGCTTGTGCCCAGGGTGAGAGCTTCATTAGTGCAATTAGTAAAAACTTGCATGTCTGAAGAATTGACTGAGTTTTGCTCAGACATGCACTAATGAATATCTTCTGTCAAATTCATTGAGTGTCTATAAGCCTAAGTTTCATCATCTGCAAAATGGAGCTATCTCCAGATGGGGAAAAGTGAAATTCCAACAACACCTTCTACTTTGAACTTTAATGTCTAAACCTCACTGTGGATTAGGCCATGTAAGGTAAGACAGAGTCAACTGTCTTTTTCAAACCCCCCCACATGCTGCCAAGGTCATCCCAAATGCTGCCATTATTTTGCTGAGGAAAAGGGGCAGATAACTTTAATTATTTCTTCTTCTGAACTCTTCTTCACTGAAAGATAAGTTTCACATTTTATGGTTCCCCAGTTATTAAAAAGCCATCATATGCTAACATATATAGTCCTCCCTGACAACACTGCCTAAAACAGTGTGTGATGTGTAATTTTATCATACAATGATTAAAAGCAAAGTCTTCCTCCCTGCCCTAATATAAAAAGTGAGACAAACAAACAACAACAACAAAATTTTTATTTTTTATTTTTCAAAAAGTTTATTTTTAGAATGCACAAAAATTTTAAGTAAGTTCTATTAGTGGGACAGAATTTATCGTAAAGAACATTCATATGCAGAAAAATAAAGTTCATGCTTTGTGATAGAAGTCAGTGTGGCTAAACTAAATAATGGAGACAAATCAAGCCAGAACTTGTAGTAGAAAGCATTTGTGTACAAGTTCACACTGAAAGCATGTGTGTGCATGTTCACACTGAAAGCATGTGTGTGCAAGTTCACACTGAAAGCATGTGTGTGGAAGTTCACACTGAAAGCATGTGTGTGCATGTTCACACTGAAAGCATGTGTGTGCAAGTTCACACTGAAAGCATGTGTGTGCATGTTCACACTGAAAGCATGTGTGTGCATGTTCACACTGAAAGCATGTGTGTGCAAGTTCACACTGAAAGCATGTGTGTGCAAGTTCACACTGAAAGCATGTGTGTGCATGTTCACACTGAAAGCATGTGTGTGCATGTTCACACTGAAAGCATGTGTGTGCAAGTTCACACTGTGTAAATGCATACATGAGTGTATATTCACAATTAAGGTATTAGGTACAAAGGAAGAAAAACTTGCCTATACATTATCCAAATAACTACATATTGGTGACAAGTTCATTAGGAAACATCATACTAATACACCAGGCAAGAAGCTACAGAAAAAGGACTTTTACCTTGGCTCTTTTCCTGGCATGACCATGGTTAGATGTTCGCCTCTGTTAGAAGGGGGTTAGAAAATATTAACGGAGGAGAAAGTCAATATTTAGCTAAAATTAATACAAAGTTACAAAGAAAAAAAAACAGTAACTATAAAAACCATTACAACAGCCAAACTATGATGTGGTTATTCTTATACTATAGCTCTAAAAACTGTGACAAAGAAGGGACCCATGAGTCACCTGCAGACAAATCACTACTTACCATGGTAAGACAAAGAATAAAAAGATAACAGTTGCTTGGTCTATTTCATAAACTGATAAAATTACTTTTGGATAAATCATAGAATCCTCTCCTACTAGGATGCTTCTGAAAGTGTCCTTAGTCACAACATGTTAAGAGTGACGCCCCCCAGGTTTGCTCAGGAGCCTGTTTAACCCATTATATGTGAAATATTGCCCCAACCATTGCTTATCATAGTAGCTTTCTAGGACAATGTACTCAGCATTCCAACTTGAGATACTAGTTCCTGTGGCTGCAGAAATGGAATAAAGGTTCTTGCCAACTGTCTCCCTATTTAAATCTGAGATTAGTCCTAGTCCTGAGCAACTAGTGGCAACTCTTAAAAGATTTGGGTCATGAATGTAAGATGGAATAGAATAAAAAGAAGGGAGCATGGAAGTTAAGGACAAGATCTCCACAGTAAGAGGAAAAAGAAAGTGAGGGACAGGGTAAGAGCTGAAGACACTAAAGAATAAAAGCCTGAGATGGGATGAGAGAAAGAATGATTAACTAAGTGATAATGTTTCTGACTTGGGGACTTTTTGGGTTATACATGGCATGAGGCGCTTAGGGCTTTTCAGATGTTTGGAGCAGAACTCACTGCCACCAGGGTGTAGCATGAAATGAAGTTGGTGAGTAGTTAAGGGGAAACAAGACAGGCAGAGCACCAGCACGGTCCTGGATAAGTCAAGATTTCTATCTCCTTTGGTCTCTGCATGAGTTACCAAATAATACTGCTATAGTACAAAATGGAGAACCAGAAAGATGGAATGAAAGAGTAAGAAATGATTGTGAAGTTGATCAGTGACAAGATCTGTTATGGCAATGGAAAATTTATAGTGAAGGAATAGGGGCCAGGCAGTGGCGCACCTGGTTAAGTGCACACATTACAGTGCACAAGGACCCGGGTTCAAGCCCCCAGTCCCAAGTACCCCCCAGTGCCTACCTGCAGGAGGAAAGCTTCACAAGTGGTGAAGCAGGGCTGCAGCTGTCTCTCACTCTCTATCTCCCCCTCCCCTTTCAATTTCTCTCCATCTCTATCTAATAAATAAAAAATAAATAAGTGGGGCCACCTGGTGCACCTGGTTGAGCACACATATTACAATGTGCAAAGACCCAGGTTCAAGCTCCTGGTCCCCATATGTAGGGGGAAAGCTTTGCGAATGGTGAAGCAGTGCTGCAGGTGTCTCTCTGTCTCTCTCCCTCTCTATCACCCCCTTCCCTCTTGATTTATGGCTGTCTCTACCCAATAAATAAAGATAACAAAAATAAAAATAAATGAAAAAATTGAAATTAAAAAATAAATAAATAAGTAAAAATTATAGTGAAGGAATATGAAGCAGGATTTGTCCTTATTTTTCAAATAGGTGATAATGAAAACCTGGCACAAACATTCAAGGAAGTAATAATAGGATATCTGTTCTTACTTATATGGTTCCCTCCTAAAAGATCAAATGACACTGAATTTCATATTATCCTCACAGAAATCTTTATGCATATAGAAGCTTATTGAATGTGCATAAAAATATTTGAAAAACAAATGGAAGCTTATTGTACATAATGCTCAGTCTTGCTTTCAAATTCTTTTCCTATGGATATCATATTAGAGAACACCAATGGTTTTTCTCTCTCTCTCTTTTAAATAAAACTTTTAAAAGTTTTTTTTAAAATTTATTTGTGAGTGAGAAAGGTATCTAGAATACCACTCTGGTGTACATAGTGCTGGAGCTTGAATTTGCACTCTCATGCACCTCCTGGGCTGCTCAACATAAGGTTTCCTTGATGGCGACCTGCTGTCCATGGTGTAGCTGCACCATAACTTATTTCACCAGTGTCTTAGATCATACCCCTTAGGATGTTTCTGGACTCCTGTTAGTATGAACAATGCTTCAATGTCACTAAATAAATCTACAAAGTACAGCAATATATCTGTGATCTATCTAAACATTTTACAAAGTATTGCTAAGTTATCCTTTAAAGAAGTTATAACAGGCTGATGAGATAGCATAAATGGTTATGCAAAAGACCTTCATGCCTGAGGCTCTAAGGTTCCAGTCCCCTACCCTCATACCACTGTAAGCCAGAGCTGAAAGTGCTCTGGTAGGTGTCTTCCTCTCTCTCTCTCTTTCTCTCTCTCTCTGTATCTTTCTATCTCTCTCATTAAAAATAAAATAGATAAAATATTTTAAAATGAAGTTATATCAATTTTAGCCCTACAAGCAACATATAAATCAGCTTATTTCCCAGAATGGGTAGTTTATTCATTTAATGATCAAATACATATTGAAAACCAAGTAACAGACCAGGCATCATGCTAACTTTTGGAGGATACAGAGATAAGAGACACAAACCTTGTCAAAAAGGAACTCATAATCCTGTTGGAGAAGACAGACAAATAGACAATTATAATACAGCACATTAAAAGCATTACAAATGTATTCATGGAGCACTATGGGAGCACAAAGCACAAGTGTCTAACTCAGACCTAGCAATTCACAAATGCTCACATTTATAAAATGAGTTCCTAGAAGGAACTGTATTGGATCTTAGAGACAGATACAAATGGTGAGCCCAAAGTAATCTACTACTGGATCTCATGGAACATATAGTTTTGTGAGGGAGACATACACTAACAGAAGAATTACACATTGTAGTCCTACAGTGGGTAAAGTTTTCTAGGAAGGCTTCCTGGAGGACACATGAACTGAGGTTGAGAGGATAAATACATATTAGACAGAAGTTGGTAGAGGTTTCAGGAGTTGAGGCAATATAAGCAGGCAAAGATAGCATATATGAAATCATGCCTTCTCCCAAACTTTTCAGTTCCTATTTATAATGAATATCAAATAATTAGGTAACAAGGAAGCATAGCAAGCAAGTGGTGGATGACTGGCAGACATGGGACTAGCTAACAATGTATCATACTAGCAAATCTGGTAATCTGGTTTCAGCCTACGTATGGTAAAGACACACAGAACGTCAGAAAAGAACATATTTCATAACTATCTTTCTAAAGCAGTATGGTAGATGAAATCAGAAAGGATTACAAGTTTAAGTGCAGAACACCACCTAGGAGACCATATCCAGTACAGGACCCACCAAGGTTCAATATTTGTTAAGTCATGTTCTTTTACAGCACTGCTTCTATGCAGAAAGTGTTCTGAGTTCCAACTGCTTTTTTTTTTTTTAAGATTTTATTTATTTATTAATGAGAAACATAGAGAGCCAGACATCACTCTTATACATGTGCTGCCGGGGATTGAACTCAGGACCTCATGCTTGAGAGTCCGATGCTTTATCCACCGTGCCATATCCCAGACCACCCAACTGCTTATTCTAAGAATATGTTTCATACATTACAAATACTGAAATTCTCCTTTCCAGCTCCAATTTATAACAGGCATTTCTTTGACGGTTTCAGTAAGATTTCTAGAAGAATTACAGGTGCGGATGGGGGGAAGGTAGGAGAATGAACAAAATATCTAGTTTAGTTGAAAGGGCATAAGATACGCTGGAACATGGGAGTGGAGAAAGAGCTTCAGAAGGATGGCAAGACTTTGTAGAAGGAGCAGGATCTCCAGTAGATGGCAGCAGCAGATACACCTGCTCAAGTAGCAGCAAAAGGAGCCAAAGGCAATTTCTCTTCCAGTCTCTCACACAACAACCTATTTGTATATTCAGGGGAAAACATTTTAAAATTAAGTGACTATCCATAAAGTTATAAAACCTACTAATAGGCGACCTGGGAGGTGATGCACTGGATGCCACACTGGACTTGAAGGCATAAGATCTCGAGTTCAGTCCCTAGCACTGCATGTGCCAGACATCCTCTTTCTCCCTGTTTTTCACATCAATCAATAAGTTTATCCTTTAAGAAACTTATTAATTGGGGGCCTGGTGGTAGCACATCAGATTAAGTGCACATGGTAAGAAACTTATCGATGGGGGGGGAAGCCCTCAAATGTCCTTCCTTTTGTTCTGATCTTTTTTTTTTTTTTTGCCTCCAGGGTTATTGCTAGGACTTGGTGCTCCTGGAGGCTATTTTTTCCCCCTGTGTTGTCCTTGTTGTTTTATTGCTGTTGTGGTTATTATTGTTGTTGTTATTGTTGTTGGTTAGGACAGAGAGAAGTGGAGAGAGGAAGGGAAGACAGAGAGGAGAGAAAGATAGACACCTGCAGACCTGCTTCACTGCTCGTGAGTCGACCCCCCCCCAGATGGGGAGCCGGCTCAAACCGGGATTCCTGCACCAGTCCTTGTACTTTATGCCCTGTGCACTTAACCCGCTGAGCTACTGCCTGGACCCCTGTTCCTATCTTTAAAAAGTATATACAACATGAGTTTAGAATACCATTTAAAATAGTCACCTGAGAATAAAGTAACTTGGATTCGAAAGTTCATTTAATTTTTATATTTCATGTAGCATGACAGTACATAATTAAACACTCATCACTTATTTATCCTGAGGATTTAACATTTATTATTGGTATCAGTGGAAGCTGGAAAGTATAGTTGAAATGGTAGAAGACTGTCTCCACAAACTGTGGGAAGGATGGGCAGAGAATGACAATTCACATGCAAAAGATAATAAGAAGAACAGTCACGACAGAGATCTGGCAAACTGTAAGAAGAAAGACGGTAGAAGAATAGGCAGCTAGACAGCAAAATATTTCAGAGTTGTCTGATTTTAATTCATCTCTTTATGCAGGTGCTATTCTAATCTTTAAAGAAAACATAGACTGGGTGAATTGGATTGTCAAGAGAAATTATGCTTCAAATTTCTAAACCCTTCAAAATGTTGCTGCTACTCCCTTTTAAAAAAGCCAATTTTCTAGAGTTAACAGTCTCTTTTCTTTTTTTTATTTTAATTTTTTTCCCTTTTTGTTGCCCTTGTTTATCGTTGTTGTTATTGCTGCTGTCGTTGTTGGACAGGACAGAGAGAAATCAAGAGAGAAGTGGATGACAGAGATGGGGAGAGAAAGACAGACACCTGCAGACCTGCTTCACCGCCTGTGAAAGGAATTCCCTGCAGGTGGGGAGCCAGCAGCTCCAACTGGGATCCTGATGCCGGTCTGTGCACTTTCCGCCATGTGGGCTTAACCTGCTGCGCCTGGTTCCCAACAGTCTCTCTCTCTTTTTTTTTTAAATCTTTTTTAAAATTTTATTTATTTATTTTCACTTTTGTTGCCCTTGTTATTTTTTAGTGTTGTTGTAGAAGTTGATTATTTGTTTATTTATTCCCTTTTGTTGCCTTTGTTGTTTTATTTTTGTAGTCATTATTGATGTTGTTGTTATTGGATAGGACAGTGAGAAATGGAGAGAGGAGGGGAAGACAGAGAGGGGGAGAGAAAGATAGACACCTGCAGACCTGCTTCACCACCTGTGAAGCGACTCCCCTGTATGTGGGGAGCCAGGGGCTTGAACTGGGGTTCTTAGGCTGGTCCTTGCACTTTGCACCACCTGTGCTTAACCCGCCGCGCTAACACCCGACTCCCTCTTTTTTTTTTCCTCTTTTTTTAAAAATATTTATTTACTTATTCTCTTTGTTGCCCTTGGTGTTTCATTGCTGTTGTTATTGATGTCATTGTTGTTGGCTAGGACAGAGAGAAATGGAGAGAGGAGCGGAAAACAGAGAGGGGGAGAGATAGACACACCTACAGACCTGCTTCACCGCTTGTGAAGCGACTCCCCTGCAGGTGGGGAGCCGAGGGCTTGAACCTGGACCCTTATGCGGGCCCTTGCGCTCCATGCCACCTGTGCTTAACCCACTATGGTACCACCCGACTCCCAACAGTCTGTTTTCTAAGCATACACTAAAGACCAATCTCACTCACCGCTGGGCAAGAAGAAGAGGATGTATACATAGTAATTTGGGCTTGGATAGCAAGAAAACTAGCAGTAACTACAGAAGAACTGGAAGCTGTACACTAGAGGAGTCTCAGAGTCTGGGAAGGTTAAGTAGCAAAGACAAACTCTGAAAGAAGCTTGCCTGCCTAGCTGCTGCCATCACAGCTCCACTGCAGTCTAGATTTGGATAGAAAACAACATGTCAACCAAAGAGTGAAATTTTTCTCATTCACATTTACTTAGTGGCAAGTTCAGAGACTATTTCTGACCCATAAAGTGCTGACCGTTTTAGCACAGCCAGAACATGAATTTAACACTGTGTGTCAAGACAAGCAGCTCTAATTTTAATAGTTTACTGTAGGTGTCATATTATGACTTACTAAATATGCTTGTATTATTTATTTTTGATAGCTAAGAAAATATCAAAATGTAGCAAGAAATAATGTAACTCAAGTCCAAATGGATTAGGGGCTTCATTTTGTCTTCCTTGTGGACTCTATGACAAAAAAGGGGAAAGATATATAATTCTAGAGAGCTACAGTTGGGTTTTCCGGGCAAATACAGTGTTCATGTAAGTTACTGGCTTCTTACAGATTCCCAGTGCCATCTATAATGACACTTCTATATAGGTCTAAAGAATTGCATATGAGCTACTTTTAATTCTTTTTTTAAAATAAGAAACAAAGATCTTTTAAAAAGTATTTATTTATTTATTTCCTTTTGTTGTCCTTGTTGTTTTGTTGTTGTAGTTATTATTGATGTCATCGTTGTTGGATAGGACAGAGAGAAATGGAGAGAGGAGGGGAAGACAGAGAGGGGGAGAGAAAGACAGACACCTGCAGACCTGCTTCACTGCCTGTGAAGCAACTCCTTATGCTGGTCCTTGCGCTTTGCGCCACTTGCATTTAACCCGCTGCGCTACCACCCAACTCCCACTACTTTTAATTCTTACCTGTGTCTCCTGGCGTACACTGGTATCTTCACACTCTTTCTCAATTTCTTCCTTACTTGGAGTCTTAGATATAAACTTGTTTTTGTTTACAGATTCTTCCACCAGTTTTTTTTCTGATTCTTTCATTATTTCCAGGGTCTCTTGAGTAGTATTACTGTTAGACATCTTCTTCAGTAGAATGCAGCAGCCTTTATGAATTCCTTTAAAAAAATGCATTAAATGTGTGGGGGTGAAGGGTTGTATCCATACTTAACAAACATACAAGGTTTCAGCATCCTTTCTTAAAATCCCAAAATGGTCTGATAAATACTATCCCTTAATTAATTTGTTTTATTTTATAAGCCTTTTAAGGTAAAACTGACATACAATAAAGCAGCATATGTTAAAATGCACAATTTTATGAGTTTGAAAGATGCATACAACTGTGAAACCATCACTACAGTGAAGACAGTAAGCCCATTCATCACTCTCAAAACTTGCCTCCTGCTCCTAAGTCCTCCTCTTCCCTAGTCAATCATTGATCTGCTTGCTTTCTCTCACTACAAATTAGTCTGCATTTTCCAGAATTTCCTTTTTCTCTTTCTTTTTTCCTCGTGGTGCCAGGGATCAATACAGGTTCTCATGCATGTAAAGCATGTGCTCTATGCCTTACCTACATCCCTAGCCCTGTTTTCTAGATGATGGTTATGATTATTATTATTTTTACATAAAGGCCGAAAGCTTAGGAGAATGAACAAGACCACAGCATTAAATAATGCTGTAGGGGCAGGGCTCACACCTGAGCTGTGTACATGATAAAGCAGTGTATCATCTGAGTGAGCTATTTAACCCAAAAATGGAGGTGTTTTTTTTTTTCAATCACAGTACTGCCCAACTAAGGTTTATGGTAGTGTTGGGGATTAAATTTGGGGGTCTAGGAGTCTCAGGCATCAGAGTCTTTTTGTATAGGCCTCCCTAGAATTTTATATCATCTATGAGCTATTTTCCTTAACAAAGTTAATGTATTATTATTAATGGGATTCAGTTCTAAAGCAAAAGAATCACAGGTAACATCATACCGGCATAAATTAGTCTACAGATTTTCTTTTTCGTTCACATTCTAGTGTCTCCTAGATAGCTGCTTAGAGACAGTTTTGCATAGAGTTAAACTCTCTTTAAAAAGTCAGAGAACCATTCATAGAAGCATATTCATATAGCTGAATTTAAAGATTAGAAATAAGAAAATAAACACAAAGGAGACTGGACAGTGGCACACTCAGTTGAGTATACATGTTACCATGTGCAAGGACCTGGGTTCAAGCTCCCAGTCCCCACCTGCAGAGGAGAAACTTCACAAGCAGTGAAGCAGTGCTGCTGGTCTCTCTTTCTCTCTCTCTCCTCTCTCTCTCTCTCTCTCTTTCTCTCTCTCCCTCCCTCCTTCATTTCTCTTTCTTATCAAAAAATGAGGGGAAAAAAAGAGGAAAAAGTGGCCATTGGCAATGGTGGATTTGTTACATAGGCACTGGACTCCAGCAATAACCCCAGCAGTAAGAAAGAGGGGAGGAATGGAGAGATAAAGAGGAAGATAAGAAAAGTACAAAGGAAACTGGGTGGTGTTCTACTTTTTATCTGCAGGTTCCTATAAGAAAAGTTAAAGTCTATGGGCTTTATGGATTACTGGGAATGCATACACACATGTACAGGGAAATAAACATACATTTATTTCTCCCCATTCCAGGTAAATCAAGACTCCTTTCTCTTCTGTTTGAAGTACAGTAAAACTCAGCATATGCCTTCTCCATGTCTCTTAAACTGGGAAACATCAAAGACCAGAATTGGAAGAGTTTTCAGATATGATCTCATTTAATTTCCTCAACACCCCCCCACCCCAAAAGTTCCATTCTAAAACTTCCTCAGCAAGGCCTGCATGCCTTTCCTGGAAAACTGCTGGAATAAAATCATCCTCAATTTCCTTAATAGTCTCAACAGTTACACACATAATTGTACTTATAGTAAGTTGTGAGCTGCTTCAGTCTGGATCCCAAATCTGTCATAGAGTCATAGGAAATTAAGTTTACTTCTTTTATCATACAACAGGCTTTCACCATTTTTTATTTTTCAGGCTTAAATATCCTCAAACATACTGCTTTGTTTAAAAAAAAAAAGTGGAGGCTGGAAGGGGGGAATTGGATGAAGGTAGTCAGAAGGTTAAACTTCCAGTGATATGATAAACAGGTATATTGCACCAAAGCAAAGGACTCTGGGGAGGGAGGATAGGAAGAAAACTTTGGGGGCCTATTACATAATGAAATTGTATGCCTATGTCAATGATTGCACTGTAAAGCATTAACCCCCTTAATAAAAAAGTAGAAACAACAAAAAGATAAATATGTACTAAATGTAATGTATATGACTATAGCTAAAGCTGCTGTATAGTATATTTGAAAGTTGCTAAGAAAACAAAGCCTAAAAGTTCTCATCATAAGGAAAAACATTTTTTCAACCATATAAGGAAATGCATATTAACTAAAGTTATTGTGATAATCACTTTATAGTAAGTGTATGCCATTATGAGATGTGCCGTAACTTTCTATGTCAAGTGTATCTCCATAACTGGTCTCGCAAATTGTATCTCAGTAAAACTGGAAAAAAAGAGAAGGTGAGATGGAAAATACAAAGCATTCAACTTTTTATTTTTGTGGAATATATAAGAGCATAACCTTTGTGCTCTAATATTACCTCTGTTGCAAGGAAAATGTTGAGCATCATTAAAGAGTGTGTCAGGGATAACACCCATCAAAAAAGTAACAACAGAAGCCTGGAAGGTTGTGCAGTGGCTAAAGCACTGGACTTGGAATCATGAGGTCCTGAGTTTGATCCTCAGCATTATGTGTGCTAGAGTTATGCTCTGGTTCTCTTGCATTTCAATGACTAAATAAAACATTTACAGGAATAAAGAACAACCAATATCCAGAGTGTAAGAGGCAGCAAGCATGTTATAGTAAGTGTATGGGCCATGCAGCTCGACATTAATTTTACTATCAGATTACAGTTTTCAAAACTTATTAATCATGTAACTGAGCCACAGTCTTCTCATTTGTAATATTAGCCTTGAGACATAACTCATAGAGCCACTGGGAAACTTCACAGGATAAACATAATACACTGAATGCCATAGATACTCAGTAAAGGTCAGTTTCTCCTAATCATTTTCTACATTAAGAAGAGAAAGATAGGGGGAGTCAGGCAGTAGCACAGTGGGTTAAGCGCATGTGGCGTGAAGCGCAAGAACTGACATAAGGATCCCAGTTTGAGCCCCCATTCCCCAACGGCAGGGGTGTCGCTTCACAGGCGGTGAAGCAGGTCTGCAGGTGTCTATCTTTTCTCTCCCCCTGTCTGCCTTCCCCTCCTCTCTTCATTTCTCCCTGTCCTATCTAACAATGACGATATCAATAATAACAACAATAACTACAACAACAATAAAAATAACAAAGGCAACAAAAGGGAAATAAATAAAAATAAAAAAGAGAGAGAAAGATAATTGAGAGATCCCCACCCTATGTTGTTGATTAGTACTGCTTTTCTGATGAATGAAAACTCATTTCAACTCAGAACTGCCATGGTGTATCTACCCTTGTCCCGACGATTGCTGGACCTACATTATCCTAAATAGGTAAGGTTCTTTCATATTTCCACGAGAACTAGACAAAGACAGATTGTAAGAAAAAGATAAATCTATTTAACTCTTTCTGAGCTGGCTTCCTATTTTTCTTGGCACTTTAGTCTTTTAAGAATTATTCTGAAAAAGTCAATTTAGGTAAATACTTCATCCAAAAGAAAATGTTTGATAGGGGTGTAAGTACAGGTGTAAGGCAAAAGATAAATCAGTGAAGAGGGCTGGTTCCTTCAAACTCTTGTTACCCATGATGGCCACCCAGGTATTTTAGAATCTTTAATGGCTCAGATTCTAAGGAGATCTCACTTCTAAAGTGTTTGTTATTGACCACACTATTATGTGTACAGAACTAAATATTTATCAGCAGGTGTTATCAACTCTCTTTTATAGAAGATAAACTAAAAACTAATATGATCAGGAAACAAATAATGTTTACTTTAATTTAAAAATAAATCACAAATCTAATGACTAGCTACCCTTCCAAAAGGTACCACTAGACCAAGCCATCATCCTCAATTGGATAAATGGCTATAATTGCCTTATACTGGTCTCCTGCTTCCAATCTTATTCCCCTGTGATACTCTCTAAGCATTACAGTCAGAGTATTGTGTAAAAAATATCTTGAGAAGACGTTCTGTCTCGAAATGCTCTAGTAGCTCCCATCTTAGTCAAAGTAAAAACTAAAGTGCTTAAAATGACTTAAAGTGGTACCCAGCAGTAGCGCAGCGGGTTAAGCACACATGGCACAAAGTGCAAGGGCCAGCATAAGGATCCTGGTTTGAGCCTCCAGCTCCCCACCTGTATGGGGGGGGTCACTTCACAAGCAGCAAAGCAGGTCTTCAGGTGTCTATCTTTCTCTCTCCCTCTCTGTCTTCCCCTCCTCTCTCGATTTCTCTCTGTCCTATCCAACAACAACAGCAGCAATGACAACAATAACAATAAATACAACACCAAGGGCAACAAAAATGGGGGAAAATGGCCTCCAAGAGCAGTGGATTCATAGTGCAGGCACAGGGCCCCAACAATAGCCCTGGAGGCAAAAAAAAATGACAACGTGTTTTTGGAAGGTAGCTTAATGGGTAGAGTTCAGAATTTCCATGAAATTTCTCTCTCTCCCTCCCTTCCCCTCTCCCTCTCATTAAGTCAATCCTTTAAAAATGTCTTCTGACCAGGCTGGGAGTATGGATCGACCAGTCAACACCCATGTTCAGCAGGGAAGCAATTACAGAAGCCAGACCTTCTACCTTCTGCATCCCACAATGACCTTGGGTCCATGCTCCCAGAGGGATAAAGAATAGGAAAGGTATCAGGGGAGGGGATGGGATACAGAGATCTGGTGGTGGGAATTATATGGAGTCGTACCCCGCTTGTCCTATGGTTTTGTTAATGTCTCCTTTTTAAAATAAATAAATAAATAAAAATGTCCTCTGAGGAGGCCAGGCAATAACACACCTGGCTGAGTACACATGCACAATGTGCAAGGAACCAGTTTCAAGCCCTCAGTCCCCATACGCAGGAAGATAGCTTCATAAGTGGTTAAGCAGTGCTGCAAATGACTGTCTATCTCTCTTTCCCCTCTTAATTTCTCTCTGCCCTATTAAATAAATAGAGAAAAAAGGCCCATTAGACCTCTAATAACATAACCACTGTTTGCCTGATGACCCTACCTCTTAAGACTCTCTCAATATGTAATTCCAGTCACAATGTCCCTCTGGTCCTTAAACACAGTTTAGGGTAGTTACTTTAACAACCTGAAATAATCTCTTCTCAAATAACAGCATGACTTGCTTACCTGTCAGTCTCTTCAGATCTTTACTTAAATGCCATCTCAGGGGGCCTTTCTCTAATCATAGTAACAAAAACTACAAAACTGCAAATACTTACTATCCCACTTCCCTAAAATCTCCCCCACAAAAAGTTACTCAATCAGATACTAAACAGACTTTTTGCATCTCTCTGCTTAACAGATGAATGTAAAATGTGTGCTTTTTCCCCTTATGAGACAGAAGGTATCAGTATAATGAAAAGTTGGCATCTCACTAGTAGAGATTTGAATAGCTCAAAAGAAGGAAATAAACTCATGGATCTCTTGAGGTTTCTTTCAATTTTTCAAATCTGTAACTAGCTAAGCATGGACATGATGAAGAGAACAAGACTCACTATAATTTCTCAAATATCTCTGGTGTAAAATTTAATTATAGAAACGCAGTACTCCTGATTTTTTTTAAGTTATAAGTTCTACAGGGGGAATTTTCTGCATATTAATAAAATATTCTCAGTATCTAGTGGAATAAGGTATAGGAGATATATCCCATGATTTGCTATGATAAGGAATGAACATTGAACCATGTGTAATCCCCCAGACATATGTCCATAAATATGAATTAGGTAGGAAGGTAAAGATGAAAGACCTAGAAGCTACTCTCAGTTCATTGACTATTTCCAGACCAAATATGCAGGTAACATCAACCAGGATCTACCACATCAGAGTAGAAGAAAAAGAAGGGGGGAACCTGCCAATTTCTGGCTCCTTTTTAAAGCTACTAAAATAAGCAAATAAGCTTCAGATATAAAGACAATTTCCTCTGCCTTGAAGGCCAGAATTTGACTTACATTTGGTACAAGTTCAACTGACTGCAGGAGGAGCTTGATTGAGAAACAGATGATAGGTGTTTCCCACCTGGTCTCTCAAGCCACATTAGGAAGATTATATATTATTGTAGTGTTTACATTAAACAGCAAATTTTAAAAGAGAAGAAAAATAACTTACACCATTCTTGAACTATCTGATTTCACAGTTCAATGCATCTATAGTATTAATGCCATATATCACTGAGTAAATTAATTCTGCAAGGTTAAATAGTGATGTGTTTATATTCTACCTGCTCATTGGTTCTGGGTCAGCCAATCTAATCCAGAACTCCATGGCAACAAGCTCTATCACTAAGAGCTACAAGATAAGATTTTCCTCCTTGCCTTAAAAAAAACAAAAAAGGAAAGAAAGAGAACAGCATTTCTCAGAAACTGCTGCAAAAACTATTCAAAGAATAGCATCTAAAAACAAATAAGAAATACTGCCATTCTGATATACTAAAAATGAATAGTAGAGGGGAAAATGACTATCAGTGGCAATGAGTTTATGCAGATAACAAGGAATTCTCAAAACTCTGGAGATCTTCCCTTGCTGAATTTCAGTAAAGAAATTCAGGAATCCCTGAACTGGGAAAAACCAATACCTGGATAAATTGAGATATTTATATAATAGGAGAGCTGAAATCACAATATTGAAGCTTTCCATATCACAATATACAGAGAAAGCAAAAAGTTTTAAGACTGATAACCTGATATATACATTTGGGGTGTTAAAATGAACATCAAAACTCATAGATCTCCGGCTCTTATTCATGATTTTATCAAATCAGTATCAGCTTATATAGTTCTTGGAGCTCTATAATGTCTGTCCTCTTCCCTACATTCACCTCCCCCTTACCACTCCCTCCACAATGCTCAAGGAGAAAAGTTTCCATGTCCAAACAAGAAAATAATACATGTATTTGTTCATCACACTCTATAAGTTTCCATTCCTTCTCCCTCAATGCAGATCTCTTTGATGCAGAAGAAACAAGATATTTACAAATTAGACAAGGAGACCAGACAAAAAGCCCTATCATTCTCCTTAGTGGTACATATGTACATTCTAAAACCCATCTGATGGGACTAATACAAGGTATTATTTCCCTTTCCTGGCATGCTTTCCACCAAAATTGATGTATTATATATGGTTGCAAAAAGTAACATCACTGGCGTCCACCTTCTGGTACATGAGGTAAGTGAATGCCAAAAAGTGGACAATAGGGGAGTCGGGCTGTAGCGCAGCGGGTTGAGCGCAGGTGGCGCAAATCACAAGACCGGCATAAGGATCCCAGTTCGAACCCCGGCTCCCCACCTGCAGGGGAGTCGCTTCACAGGCGGTGAAGCAGGTCTGCAGGTGTCTATCTTTCTCTCCTCCTCTCTGTCTCCCCCTCCTCTCTCCATTTCTCTCTGTCCTATCCAACAACGACGACGACAACAATAACTACAACAATAAAACATCAAGGGCAACAAAAGGGAATAAATAAATAAAATAAATATAAAAAAAAAAGTGGACAATAGCTGAGATGTCAAAGTAAAAACTAGCTTTAAAACTGTATATTTTAATTGGGTTCCTTTTTTATCTCAATTTAAGTTTACTCTATTTCATGTGCGAGTATATTATATAGAGTTTCACAAGAAAGAAAGAAACAGAGAGAGAGAGAGACAGAGAGAAGCCAGAGCACCACTCTAGCACATGAGGTGCTGGAGACCAAATTGGGAGTCTTGGGCTTCCAAGTCCTGCAGTCTAACAGCTGAGCTATTCCTCTGGCTGCTTTTATCACTACTTATCCTAATCCTGACTCAGTATGTACAAAAGGTCAGCATCTTTACTGAACTCAAAAGAAAGTGAAACTACAAAAATGTATTATGTTCTTAATGGCACTGACTCTGAATATTCAACCCCCAAGCTCTGATCACAGGAGGCTATGATTCTCAAATACTAACAGCAGCACCTGCTATCATTTACTGAGCACTTACTGTGTCTAAACACTATGTTTAGAAATTCATCTAGGTCATTATATTTATTTTCACTTTAACACACTCGGAAATGTTATCTCCACATACAAACAGGAGGGATTTATTTATTATTACTGTTGGGTCGATGACTCAGCAGTAAAGTGTGTGTCTTATGTGCTTAGAATCCAGGTTTGATTCCCATCACTGTGTATGCCAGAGTAAGGTTCTGGGGTCTCTCTCATTAAAATAAAATAGAATAAAATAAATATTAAATTAAAAATATAATTTAATGCTTAGAGAAGCACTGTAACTTCCTTTAAAGCACACACAAAACTGTACCCATAACAGATAATTCCTATTAATGATAGCAATTTTTTTCTAAACTATAAGTATGAAATTTGTATACATATCTATTTTTAAAATATTTATTACATTTGAGAGAGTCTCATAAGAGAGAGTGGAGCTAGAGCATCATTCTGATAAATGCACTGCTGGGGATTAAACTGGGAGCTTCAGGCATGTACACTCAATGCTCCACCAGCCATGCCTCCATATGTATTTTTTTTTTTTTTGCCTTCAGGTTTATTGCTGGGACTTGGTGCCTGCACCACGAATCCACTGCTCTTGGAGGCTATTTTTCCCCTTTTGTTGCCCTGTTTGTTTTTTTTTTTAATCATTGTGGTTATTATTGTTATTGATGTCATTGTTGGATAGAACAGAGAGAAATCAAGAGAGGAGGAGAAGACAGAGGAGGGGAGAGAAAGATAAACACCCCGCAGATCTGCTTCACTGCTTGTGAAGCGACTCCCCTGCAGGTGGGGAGCTGGGGGCTCAAACCGGGATCCTTACACCAGCTCTTACGCTTTGTGCCATGTGCGCTTAACTCACTGTGCTACTGCCTGACCCCCTCCATATATACTTTTATGATCATATTAGAGAAAACATTGTTTTAATGTTTATTTTATTTATTCAGTTTTTGGACAGAGACAGATTAAAACTGAGAAGGAAGGGGGAGGTAGAGAGGGAGAGAGGAAGAGAGATGCCTGCAGCACTGATTGACCACTTGTGAAGCTTCTGCCCTGCACGTTGGGACCAGGGACTTGAACCCCGGTCCTAGCCCATTGTAACATGTATGCTTTTCTGACTGCACTACTGAATGCTTTCCCACCCCCCACAAAACATTTGCTCTGCTTTAAATCTTAATGCTTTTTAACCACTAAGTTGCAGATGCTGCCATGAAGCCAACTTAACTTCCCTGGGCAGATGACCTCACCAATGTGTCCTGGAGCCCCACCTCTCCAGAACCCTGCCCCACTAGGGAAAGACAGAAACAAGCTGGGGGTATGGATCAACCTGCCAACATCCATATCCAGTGGAGAAGCAATTATAGAAGCCAGTCCTTCCATCTTCTGTACCCCATAAAGATCTTTGGTCCATAATCCCAGAGGAATAAAGAATAGGGAAACTTTGGGGGGGGGATGGAACTCTGGTGGTGGGAACTGAACTATAAGGAATCAAAGCCCTCTTATCCCACAATCTTTTTATTATTTTTTATTAGGAGGATTAATGGTTTATAGTAAAAAAAATACAGTAACAAAAAATAAAACACAGTAGTTTGTATATGTATAACATTTCTCAGTTTTCCACGTAACAATTCAATCCACTCTAGGTCCTCTAACATCGTGTTCCAGGATCTGAACCCTCCCCCTCACTTCAGAGTCCTTTACTTTGATGCAATACACCTTATCCCAATCTTGTCAATCATTATTATATCACTAATAAAAACTTTATTTATTAAAGAGAGAGAAAGGGGAAGTAGAAAACTAGGGTATTACTCTGGAAATGAAATACTAGGGATTGAACTTGGGACCTTATGCTTGAAAGTCTAAAGTTTTGTCTACTGATCACCTCCCAGGACACTATATAAAACTTACTTATTTATTCTAGATGGAGTTAGAGAGACTGACACAGAAGGGGGCTGGGTGGGGGTGTACCTGGTTGAGTGCACATGTTATAATGCACAAGGAACCAGGTTCAAGCCCCCAGACCTCACTTGCAGGGGGAAAGCTTTGCGAGTGGTGAGATAGGGCTGTAGGTGTCTCTCTGTCTCTCTCCCTCTCTAATTCTGGCTGTCTCTATCCAATACATAAATAAACATATTAAGAATGAGAGAGAGAGAGAGAGAGGCAGACACAGAGAGAATAGAGACCACAGCACCAACACTTCCTTCAATGTGTTGTGGAGGCCAGGCTCAAACCTGCGTCACATACATGCCAAAGCAACATGCTATATGAGTTAGCTATTTCACCAGCCCTGTAAAACATTTTTATACCATATTTCTAGCCTATTACTAAGACATGATTATTAAAATGAAGTCATTTTAATACTTATCTAATATCCAACTGCATAAATGTACCATAATTAATAGATATTAGAGATATGTAGAAATTTGTTTATTTTAATAATAAAATAATGCTGTGATGACTATCTATGTATTTAAGTCTCTATTCACAGTTTCCCATCAATTCCCTAAGATACATACATTCAAGAGCATGGGAGATGAAAACATTTCCACCTAGTTCATTAAAGTTAGTACAAGTAAGGACAGACAGACACACTAACCATGTTTCTCAACTTATGGAGAATAGCCCTCCATATCCAATGGCAGTATCTAGACTTCAAGGATATTCATCCAGGCAGTCTTTCTTACTCTTTCCCCCATATATTTCCCTTTTATTATTTCCTTTTCTTTTTGCCTCCAGGGTTATTGCTGGGACTCGGTGCCTACAATACAAATCCACTGCTCCTGGAGGCTATTTTTTCCGTTTTGCTGCCCTTGTTGTTTATTGTTGTTGTTGTTGTTATTGCTGTCATTGTTGCTGGATAGGACAGAGAGAAATGGAGAGAGGAGGGGAAGACAGAGAGGGGTAGAGAAAGATAGATACCTGCAAACCTGCTTCACCAACTGTGAAGCGACTCCTGCAGGTGGGGAGCCGGTGGCTCTAACAGGGATCTTACGCTGGTCCTTGCGCTTTGTGCCATGTGTGCTTTGCGCCATGTGCACTTTGTGCCTCGTGTGTTTAATCCACTGAGCTAACACCAGGCCCCCATATCTTTCCCTTTTAAATAATATTAATGTTCTTTCCCCATACACTCCACGGGAGACTATATGGACTCTATTGTCCAGAAGATTCTCTGAACTCAGGATTTTTTTTTTTAGTAGAAACAGAAATTGAGAGAGAAGGGAGATATAGAAAGAGAGAAAGAGATGAGACACCTGCATCACTGTTTCACTCCTTGTAAAGCTCCAGGTGGAGACCGGAGGCTTGAACCTGGGTTTTTGTGAATTATAATATATACATACACTTAACCAGGTGTGCCTCTGTCTAGCCTCCTAGCCTAAGAAAATTAATAGGGAAGAAGAATAAAAAATTACAAAGGGAGAGTTTCTTTGCCACTAATGTTACATACATGATTGCTCTTACTAATGTACTTT